>NW_020644373.1:6591651-6813126 GCF_003573695.1 Papaver somniferum
AACAAATTTCATCTATCTTGAATCAAATAGAAAGACAAAGCCAACACAAAAAGAAAGAGTTCATAAAAATGTTGAATTTTATGTACGTTAACTCAAAAAAGTCGACACACTTCGTTATACATCTGAAATTGACTTCTGAGACTAAATTGTAAACTAGATAAACTCATCTTTAACAGAAAAAGTTTGAAAAATGTAATGTAATCACAAATAATATGTTCTAAGGCATTACGTCTAGTAAAAATTGCATTTCTATGTACGTTGATTCAAGAAAATATGAAGGAAGTCAAATTTCACAATAGAAGAAGGATGAAAAACCAAGAAGAACTAATCCAAATCCTAACAAATTTCATCTATCTTGAATCAAATAGAAAGACAAAGCCAACACAAAAACAAAGAGTTCATAAAAATTTTGAATTTTATGTACGTTAACTCAAAAAAGTCTACACACTTCGTTATACATATGAAATTGATTTCTAAGACTAAATTGTAAACTAGATAAACTCATCTTTAACAGAAAAAGTTTGAAAAATGTATTGTAATCACAATTAATATGTTCTAAGCCATTACGTCTAGAAAAAATTGCATTTCTATGTACGTTGATTCAAGAAAATATGAAGGAAGTCAAATTTCACAATAGAAGAAGGATAAAAGACCAGCAAGAACTAATCCAAATTGTCACAAATTTCATCTATTTGAATAAAATTGAATGACAAAGCCAATACAAAAATAAAGAGTTCATAAAAATGTTGAATTTTTTATACGTTAACTAAAAAAAGTCTACACTCTTCGTTATAAGTCGGAAGTCGATTTCTGAGACTAAATTGTAAACTAGATAAACTCATCTTTAACAAATAAAGTTTGAAAAATGTATTGTTATCACAATTAAAATGTTCTAAGGTAGTACGTCTAGTAAAAATGGTATTTCTATGTACGTTGATTCAAGAATATATGAAGGAAGTCAAATTTCACAATAGAAGAAGGATGAAAGGCCAAGCAGAACTAATCCAAATCCTACCAAATTTCATCTATCTTGAATCAAATAGAAAGACAAAGCCAACACAAAAAGAAAGAGTCCATAAAAATGTTGAGTTTTATATACTTTAACTCAAAAAAGTCTACACACTTCGTTATGCATCTGAAATTGATTTCAGATACTAAATTGTAAACTATATAAACTCATCTTTAACAGAAAAAGTATGAAAAATGTATTGTAATCACAATTAATATGTTCTAAGCCATTACGTCAAGTAAAAATAGCATTTCTGTGTACGTTGATTCAAGAAAATATGAAGGAAGTCAAATTTCACAATATAAGAAGGATGAAAGACCAGCCAGAACTAATCCAAATTCTAACTAATTTCATCTATTTGAATCAAATTGAAAGACAAAGCCAAGGCAACAATAAAGAGTTCATAAAAATGTTGAATTTTTTATGCGTTAACTCAAAAAAGTCTACACTCTTCGTTATAAGTCGGAAGTCGATTTCTGAGACTAAATTGTAAACTAGTTAAACTCATCTTTAACAGAAAAAGTTTGAAAAATGTATTGTAATCACAATAAATATGTTTTAAGGCAGTACGTCTAGTAAAAATTGCATTTCTATGTTCGTTGATTCAAGAATATATGAAGGAAGTCAAATTTCACAATAGAAGAAGGATGAATGATTAACCAGAACTATTCCAAATCCTAACAAATTTCATATATCTTGAATCAAATAGAAAGACAAAGCCAACAAAAAAAGAAAGAGTTCATAAAAATGTTGAATTTTATGTATGTTAACTCAAAAAAGTATACACACTTCGTTATACATCTGAAATTGATTTCTAAGACTAAATTGTAAACTAGATAAACTCATCTTTAATAGAAAAATTTTGAAAAATGTATTGTAATCACAATTAATATGTTCTAAGCTATTACGTCTAGTAAAAATTGCATTTCTATGTACGTTGATTCAAGAAAATATGAAGGAAGTCAAATTCACAATAGAAGAAGGATGAAAGACCAGCAAGAACTAATCCAAATTGTCACAAATTTCATCTATTTGAATCAAATTGAAAGACAAAGCCAATACAAAAATAAAGAGTTCATAAAAATGTTGGATTTTATGTACCTTAACTCAAAAAAGTCTACACACTTCGTTATACATCTGAAATTGACTTCTGAGACTAAATTGTAAACTAGATAAATTCATATTTAACAGAAAAAGTTTGAAAAATATATTCTAATCACAAATAATATGTTCTAAGGCATTACGTCCAGTAAAAATGTACGTTGATTCAAGAAAATATGAAGGAAGTCAAATTTCACAATAGAAGAAGGATGAAAGACCAGCAAGAAATAATACAAATTGTCACAAATTTCATCTATTTGAATCAAATTGAAAGACAAAGCCAATACAAAAATAAAGAGTTCATAAAAATGTTGAAATTTATGTACGTTAACTCAAAAAAGTCTACACACTTCGTTATACATCTGAAATTGATTTCTGAGACTAAATTGTAAACTAGATAAACTCATCTTTAACAGAAAAAGTTTGAAAAATGTATTGTAATCACAATTAATATGTTCTAAGCCATTACTTCTAGTAAAAATTGCATTTCTATGTACATTGATTCAAGAAAATATGAAGGAAGTCAAATTTCACAATAGAAGAAGGATGAAAGACCAGCAAGAACTAATCCAAATTGTCACAAATTTCATCTATTTGAATCAAATTGAAAGACAAAGCCAATACAAAAATAAAGAGTTCATAAAAATGTTGGATTTTATGTACCTTAACTCAAAAAAGTCTACACACTTCGTTATACATCTGAAATTGACTTCTGAGACTAAATTGTAAACTAGATAAACTCATCTTTAACAGAAAAAGTTTGTAAAATGTATTCTAATCACAAATAATATGTTCTAAGGCATTACATCCAGTAAAAATGTACGTTGATTCAAGAAAATATGAAGGAAGTCAAATTTCACAATAGAAGAAGGATGAAAGACCAGCAAGAAATAATACAAATTGTCACAAATTTCATCTATTTGAATCAAATTGAAAGACAAAGCCAATACAAAAATAAAGAGTTCATAAAAATGTTGAATTTTTTATACGTTAACTAAAAAAAGTCTACACTCTTCGTTATAAGTCGGAAGTTTATTTCTGAGACTAAATTGTAAACTAGATAAACTCATCTTTAATAGATAAAGTTTGAAAAATGTATTTTAATCACAATTAATATGTTCTAAGGTAGTACGTCTAGTAAAAATGGCATTTCTATGTACGTTGATTCAAGAATATATGAAGGAAGTCAATTTCACAATAGAAGAAGGATGAAAGACCAGCCAGAACTAATCCAAATCCTAACAAATTTCGTCTATCTTGAATCAAATAGAAAGACAAAGCCAACACAAAAAGAAAAAGTCCATAAAAATGTTGAGTTTTATATACTTTAACTCAAAAAAGTCTACACACTTCGTTATACATCTGAAATTGATTTATGATACTAAATTGTAAACTAGATAAACTCATCTTTAACAGAAAAAGTATGAAAAATGTATTGTAATCACAATTAATATGTTCTAAGCCATTACGTCTAGTAAAAATAGCATTTCTGTGTACGTTGATTCAAGAAAATATGAAGGAAGTCAAATTTCACAATAGAAGAAGGATGAAAGACAAGCAAGAACTAATCCAAATTGTCATAAATTTCATCTATTTGAATCAAATTGAAAGACAAAGCCAATAAAAAAATAAAGAGTTCATAAAAATGTTGAATTTTGTATACGTTAACTCAAAAAAGTCTACACTCTTCGTTATAAGTCGGAAGTTCATTTCTAAGACTAAATTTTAAACTAGATAAACTCATCTTTAAAAGATAAAGTTTGAAAAATGTATTGTTATCACAATTAATATGTTCTAAGGTAGTACGTCTAGTAAAAATGGTATTTCTATGTACGTTGATTCAAGAATATATGAAGGAAGTCAAATTTCACAATAGAAGAAGGATGAAAGGCCAAGCAGAACTAATCCAAATCCTAAAAAATTTCATCTATCTTGAATCAAATAGAAAGACAAATCCAACACAAAAAGAAAGAGTTCATAAAAATGTTGAATTTTATATACGTTAACTCAAAAAAGTCTACACTCTTCGTTATAGTCGGAAGTTTATTTCTGAGACTAAATTGTAAACTAGATAAAGTCATCTTTAACAGAAAAAGTTTGAAAAATGTATTTTAATCACAATTAATATGTTCTAAGCCATTACGTCTAGTAAAAATTGCATTTCTATGTACGTTGATTCAAGAAAATATGAAGGAAGTCAAATTTCACAATAGAAGAAGGATGAAAGACCAGCCAGAACTATCCCAAATTGTCACAAATTTCATCTATTTGAATCAAATTGAAAGACAAAGCCAATACAAAAATAAAGAGTTCATAAAAATGTTGAATTTTTTATACGTTAACTCAAAAAAGTCTATACTCTTCGTTATAAGTCGGAAGTTTATTTTTGAGACTAAATTGTAAACCAGATAAACTCATCTTTAACCAGAAGTTTTTGAAAAATGTATTGTAATCACAATTAATATGTTCTAAGGCAGTACGTTGATTCAAGAAAATATGAAGGAAGTCAAATTTCACAATAGAAGAAGGATGAAAGACCAAGAAGAACTAATCCAATTCCTAACAAATTTCATCTATCTTGAATCAAATAGAAAGACAAAGCCAACACAAAAAGAAAGAGTTCATAAAAATGTTGAATTTTATGTACCTTAACTCAAAAAAGTCTACACACTTCGTTATACATCTGAAATTGACTTCTGAGACTAAATTGTAAACTAGATAAACTCATCTTTAACAAAAAAAGTTTGAAAAATGTATTGTAATCACAATTAATATGTTCTAAGCCATTACGTCTAGTAAAAATTGCATTTCTATGTACGTTGATTCAAGAAAATATGAAGGAAGTCAAATTTCACAATAGAAGAAGGATAAAAGACCGGAAAGAACTAATCCAAATTGTCACAAATTTCATCTATTTGAATCAAATTGAAAGACAAAGCCAAGACAACAATAAAGAGTTCATAAAAATGTTGAATTTTTTATACGTTAACTCAAAAAAGTCTACACTCTTCGTTATAAGTCGGAAGTCGATTTCTGAGACTAAATTGTAAACTATTTAAACTCATCTTTAACAGATAAAGTTTGAAAAATGTATTGTTATCACAATTAATATGTTCTAAGGTAGTACGTCTAGTAAAAATGGCATTTCTATGTACGTTGATTCAAGAATATATGAAGGAAGTCAAATTTCACAATAGAAGAAGGATGAAAGGCCAAGCAGAACTAATCCAAATCCTACAAAATTTCATCTATCTTGAATCAAATAGAAAGACAAAGCCAACACAAAAAGAAAGAGTCCATAAAAATGTTGAGTTTTATATACTTTAACTCAAAAAAGTCTACACACTTCGTTATGCATCTGAAATTGATTTCTGATACTAAATTGTAAACTATATAAACTCATCTTTAACAGAAAAAGTATGAAAAATGTATTGTAATCACAATTAATATGTTCTAAGCCATTACGTCAAGTAAAAATAGCATTTCTGTGTACGTTGATTCAAGAAAATATGAAGGAAGTCAAATTTCAAAATATAAGAAGGATGAAAACTAGCCAGAACTAATCCAAATTCTAACAAATTTCATCTATTTGAATCAAATTGAAAGACAAAGCCAAGACAACAATAAAGAGTTCATAAAAATGTTGAATTTTTTATACGTTAACTCAAAAAAGTACACACTCTTCGTTATAAGTCGGAAGTCGATTTCTGAGACTAAATTGTAAACTAGTTAAACTCATCTTTAACAGAAAAGGTTTGAAAAATGTATTGTAATCACATTAAATATGTTTTAAGGCAGTACGTCTAGTAAAAATTGCATTTCTATGTTCGTTGATTCAAGAATATATGAAGGAAGTCAAATTTCACAATAGAAGAAGGATGAAAGATTAACAAGAACTAATCCAAATCCTAACAAATTTCATCTATCTTGAATCAAATAGAAAGACAAAGCCAACACAAAAAGAAAGAGTTCATAAAAATGTTGAATTTTATGTACGTTAACTCAAAAAAGTATACACACTTCGTTATACATCTGAAATTGATTTCTAAGACTAAATTGTAAACTAGATAAACTCATCTTTAATAGAAAAAGTTTGAAAAATGTATTGTAATCACAATTAATATGTTCTAAGCCATTACGTCTAGTAAAAATTGCATTTCTATGTACGTTGATTCAAGAAAATATGAAGGAAGTCAAATTCACAATAGAAGAAGGATGAAAGACCAGCAAGAACTAATCCAAATTGTCACAAATTTCATCTATTTGAATCAAATTGAAAGACAAAGCCAATCCAAAAATAAAGAGTTCATAAAAATGTTGAATTTTTTATAAGTTAACTAAAAAAAGTCTACACTCTTCGTTATAAGTCGGAAGTTTATTTCTGAGACTAAATTGTAAACTACATAAACTCATCTTTAACAGATAAAGTTTGAAAATTGTATTGTTATCACAATTAATATGTTCTAAGGTAGTACGTCTAGTAAAAATGGCATTTCTATGTACATTGATTCAAGAATATATGAAGGAAGTCAAATTTCACAATAGAAGAAGGAATAAAGGCCAAGCGAAACTAATCCAAATCCTAAAAAATTTCATCTATCTTGAATCAAATAGAAAGACAAAGCCAACACAAAAAGAAAGAGTCCATAAAAATGTTGAGTTTTATATACTTTAACTCAAAAAAGTCTACACACTTCGTTATACATCTGAAATTGATTTCTAAGACTAAATTGTAAACTAGATAAACTCATCTTTAATAGAAAAAGTTTGAAAAATGTATTGTAATCACAATTAATATGTTCTAAGCCATTACGTCTAGTAAAAATTGCATTTCTATGTACGTTGATTCAAGAAAATATGAAGGAAGTCAAATTCACAATAGAAGAAGGATGAAAGACCAGCAAGAACTAATCCAAATTGTCACAAATTTCATCTATTTGAATCAAATTGAAAGACAAAGCCAATCCAAAAATAAAGAGTTCATAAAAATGTTGAATTTTTTATAAGTTAACTAACAAAAGTCTACACTCTTCGTTATAAGTCGGAAGTTTATTTCTGAGACTAAATTGTAAACTACATAAACTCATCTTTAACAGATAAAGTTTGAAAATTGTATTGTTATCACAATTAATATGTTCTAAGGTAGTACGTCTAGTAAAAATGGCATTTCTATGTACATTGATTCAAGAATATATGAAGGAAGTCAAATTTCACAATAGAAGAAGGAATAAAGGCCAAGCGAAACTAATCCAAATCCTAAAAAATTTCATCTATCTTGAATCAAATAGAAAGACAAAGCCAACACAAAAAGAAAGAGTCCATAAAAATGTTGAGTTTTATATACTTTAACTCAAAAAAGTCTACACACTTCGTTATACATCTGAAATTGATTTCTGATACTAAATTCTAAACTAGATAAACTCATCTTTAACAGAAAAAGTATGAAAAATGTATTGTAATCACAATTAATATGTTCTAAGCCATTACGTCTAATAAAAATTGCATTTCTATGTACGTTAATTCAAGAGAATATGAAGGAACCCAAATTTCACAATAGAAGAAGGATGAAAGACTAGCCAGAACTAATCCAAATTGTAACAAAATTCATCTATTTGAATCAAATTGAAAGACAAAGCCAATACAAAAATAAAGAGTTCATAAAAATGTTGAATTTTTTATACGTTAGCTCAAAAAAGTCTACACGCTTTGTTATAAGTCGGAAGTTGATTTCTGAGACTAAATTATAAACAAGATCAACTCATCTTTAACAGAAAAAGTTTGACAAATGTATTGTAATCACAATAAATATGTTATAAGCCATTACGTCTAGTAAAAATTGCATTTCTGTGTACGTTGATTCAAGAAAATATGAAGGAAGTCAAATTTCACAATATAAGAAGGATGAAAGACCAGCCAGAACTAATCCAAATTTTAACAAATTTCATCTATTTGAATCAAATTGAAAAACAAAGCCAAGACAAAAATAAAGAGTTCATAAAAATGTTGAATTTTTTATACGTTAACTCAAAAAAGTCTACACTCTTCGTTATAAGTCGGAAGTCAATTTCTGAGACTAAATGATAAACTAGTTAAACTCATCTTTAACAGAAAAAGTTTGAAAAATGTATTTTATTCACAATAAATATGTTCTAAGGAAGTACGTCTAGTAAAAATTGCATTTCTATGTACGTTGATTCAAGAATATATGAAGGAAGTCAAATTTGACTATAGAAGAAGGACAAAAGACCAAGCAGAACTAATCCAAATCCTAACAAATTTCATCTATCTTGAATCAAATAGAAAGACAAAGCTAACACAAAAACAAAGTGTTCATAAAAATGTTGAATTTTTTATACGTTAACTCAAAAAAGTCTACACTCTTCGTTATACATCTGAAATTGATTTCTGAGACTAAATTGTAAACTAGATAAACTCATCTTTAACAGAAAAAGTTTGAAAATGTATTGTAATCACAAATGATATGTTCTAAGGAAGTACGTTGATTCAAGAAAATATGAAGGAAGTCAAATTTCACAATAGAAGAAGGATGAAAGACCAAGAAGAACTAATCCAAATCCTAACAAATTTCATCTATCTTGAATCAAATAGAAAGACAAAGCCAACACAAAAAGAAAGAGTTCATAAAAATGTTGAATTTTATGTACGTTAACTCAAAAAAGTATACACACTTCGTTATACATCTGAAATTGATTTCTAAGACTAAATTGTAAACTAGATAAACTCATCTTTAATAGAAAAAGATTGAAATATGTATTGTAATCACAATTAATATGTTCTAAGCCATTACGTCTAGTAAAAATTGCATTTCTATGTACGTTGATTCAAGAAAATATGAAGGAAGTCAAATTCACAATAGAAGAAGGATGAAAGACCAGCAAGAACTAATCCAAATTGTCACAAATTTCATCTATTTGAATCAAATTGAAAGACAAAGCCAATACAAAAATAAAGAGTTCATAAAAATGTTGAATTTTTTATAAGTTAACTAAAAAAAGTCTACACTCTTCGTTATAAGTCGGAAGTTTATTTCTGAGACTAAATTGTAAACTACATAAACTCATCTTTAACAGATAAAGTTTAAAAATTGTATTGTTATCACAATTAATATGTTCTAAGGTAGTACGTCTAGTAAAAATGGCATTTCTATGTACATTGATTCAAGAATATATGAAGGAAGTCAAATTTCACAATAAAAGAAGGAATAAAGGCCAAGCGAAACTAATCCAAATCCTAAAAAATTTCATCTATCTTGAATCAAATAGAAAGACAAAGCCAACACAAAAAGAAAGAGTCCATAAAAATGTTGAGTTTTATATACTTTAACTCAAAAAAGTCTACACACTTCGTTATACATCTGAAATTGATTTCTGATACTAAATTCTAAACTAGATAAACTCATCTTTAACAGAAAAAGTATGAAAAATGTATTGTAATCACAATTAATATGTTCTAAGCCATTACGTCTAGTAAAAATAGCATTTCTGTGTACGTTGATTCAAGAAAATATGAAGGAAGTCAAATTTCACAATATAAGAAGGATGAAAGACCAGCCAAAACTAATCCAAATTCTTACAAATTTCATCTATTTGAATCAAATTGAAAGACAAATCCAAGACAAAAATAAAGAGTTCATAAAAATGTTGAATTTTTTATACGTTAACTCAAAAAAGTCTACACTCTTCGTTATAAGTCGGAAGTCGATTTCTGAGACTAAATTGTAAACTAGTTAAACTCATCTTTAACAGAAAAAGTTTGAAAAATGTATTGTAATCACAATAAATATGTTTTAAGGCAGTACGTCTAGTAAAAATTGCATTTCTATGTACGTTGATTCAAGAATATATGAAGGAAGTCAAATTTCACAATAGAAGAAGGATGAAAGATTAAGCAGAACTAATCCAAATCCTAACAAATTTCATCTATCTTGAATCAAATAGAAAGACAAAGCCAACACAAAAAGAAAGAGTTCATAAAAATATTGAATTTTATATACATTAACTCAAAAAAGTCTACAAACTTCGGTATAAGTCGAAAATTGATTTCTGAGACTAATTTGTAAACTAGATAAACAAATCTTTAACAGAAAAAGTTTGAAAAATGTATTTTAATCACAAATTATATGTTCTAAGGAATTACGTCTAATAAAAATTGCATTTCTATGTACGTTAATTCAAGAGAATATGAAGGAACCCAAATTTCACAATAGAAGAAGGATGAAAGACTAGCCAGAACTAATCCAAATTGTAACAAAATTCATCTATTTGAATCAAATTGAAAGACAAAGCCAATACAAAAATAAAGAGTTCATAAAAATGTTGAATTTTTTATACGTTAACTCAAAAAAGTCTACACGCTTTGTTATAAGTCGGAAGTTGATTTCTGAGACTAAATTATAAACAAGATAAACTCATCTTTAACAGAAAAAGTTTGACAAATGTATTGTAATCACAATAAATATGTTATAAGCCATTACGTCTAGTAAAAATTGCATTTCTGTGTACGTTGATTCAAGAAAATATGAAGGAAGTCAAATTTCACAATATAAGAAGGATGAAAGACCAGCCAGAACTAATCCAAATTTTAACAAATTTCATCTATTTGAATCAAATTGAAAAACAAAGCCAAGACAAAAATAAAGAGTTCAAAAAAATGTTGAATTTTTTATACGTTAACTCAAAAAAGTCTACACTCTTCGTTATAAGTCGGAAGTCGATTTTTGAGACTAAATGATAAACTAGTTAAACTCATCTTTAACAGAAAAAGTTTGAAAAATGTATTGTATTCACAATAAATATGTTATAAGGCAGTACGTCTAGTAAAAATTGCATTTCTATGTACGTTGATTCAAGAATATATGAAGGAAGTCAAATTTCACAATAGAAGAAGGACAAAAGACCAAGCAGAACTAATCCAAATCCTAACAAATTTCATCTATCTTGAATCAAATAGAAAGACAAAGCCAACACAAAAAGAAAGAGTTCATAAAAATATTGAATTTTATATACATTAACTCAAAAAAGTCTACAAACTTCGGTATAAGTCGAAAATTGATTTCTGAGACTAATTTGTAAACTAGATAAACAAATCTTTAACAGAAAAAGTTTGAAAAATGTATTTTAATCACAAATTATATGTTCTAAGGAATTACGTCTAATAAAATTTGCATTTCTATGTACGTTAATTCAAGAGAATATGAAGGAAGCCAAATTTCACAATAGAAGAAGGATGAAAGACTAGCCAGAACTAATCCAAATTGTAACAAAATTCATCTATTTGAATCAAATTGAAAGACAAAGCCAATACAAAAATAAAGAGTTCATAAAAATGTTGAATTTTTTATACGTTAACTCAAAAAAGTCTACACGCTTTGTTATAAGTCGGAAGTTGATTTCTGAGACTAAATTATAAACAAGATAAACTCATCTTTAACAGAAAAAGTTTGACAAATGTATTGTAATCACAATAAATATGTTATAAGCCATTACGTCTAGTAAAAATTGCATTTCTGTGTATGTTGATTCAAGAAAATATGAAGGAAGTCAAATTTCACAATATAAGAAGGATGAAAGTCCAGCCAGAACTAATCCAAATTTTAACAAATTTCATCTATTTGAATCAAATTGAAAAACAAAGCCAAGACAAAAATAAAGAGTTCATAAAAATGTTGAATTTTTTATACGTTAACTCAAAAAAGTCTACACTCTTCGTTATAAGTCGGAAGTCGATTTTTGAGACTAAATGATAAACTAGTTAAACTCATCTTTAACAGAAAAAGTTTGAAAAATGTATTGTATTCACAATAAATATGTTATAAGGCAGTACGTCTAGTAAAAATTGCATTTCTATGTACGTTGATTCAAGAATATATGAAGGAAGTCAAATTTCACAATAGAAGAAGGACAAAAGACCAAGCAGAACTAATCCAAATCCTAACAAATTTCATCTATCTTGAATCAAATAGAAAGACAAAGCCAACACAAAAAGAAAGAGTTCATAAAAATATTGAATTTTATATACATTAACTCAAAAAAGTCTACAAACTTCGGTATAAGTCGAAAATTGATTTCTGAGACTAAATTGTAAACTAGATAAACTCATCTTTAACAGAAAAAGTTTGAACAATGCATTTTAATCACAAATTATATGTTCTAAGGAATTACGTCTAATAAAAATTGCATTTCTATGTACGTTAATTCAAGAGAATATGAAGGAAGCCAAATTTCACAATAGAAGAAGGATGAAAGACTAGCCAGAACTAACCCAAATTGTAACAAAATTCATCTATTTGAATCAAATTGAAAGACAAAGCCAATACAAAAATAAAGAGTTCATAAAAATGTTGAATTTTTTATACGTTAACTCAAAAAAGTCTACACGCTTTGTTATAAGTCGGAAGTTGATTTCTGAGACTAAATTATAAACAAGATAAACTTATCTTTAACAGAAAAAGTTTGACAAATGTATTGTAATCACAATAAATATGTTATAATCCATTACGTTTAGTAAAAATTGCATTTCTGTGTACGTTGATTCAAGAAAATATGAAGGAAGTCAAATTTCACAATATAAGAAGGATGAAAGACCAGCCAGAACTAATCCAAATTTTAACAAATTTCATCTATTTGAATCAAATTGAAAAACAAAGCCAAGACAAAAATAAAGAGTTCATAAAAATGTTGAATTTTTTATACGTTAACTCAAAAAAGTCTACACTCTTCGTTATAAGTCGGAAGGCGATTTCTGAGACTAAATGATAAACTAGTTAAACTCATCTTTAACAGAAAAAGTTTGAAAAATGTATTTTATTCACAATAAATATGTTCTAAGGAAGTACGTCTAGTAAAAATTGCATTTCTATGTACGTTGATTCAAGAAAATATGAAGGAAGTCAAATTTGACTATAGAAGAAGGACAAAAGACCAAGCAGAACTAATCCAAATCCTAACAAATTTCATCTATCTTGAATCAAATAGAAAGACAAAGCTAACACAAAAACAAAGTGTTCATAAAAATGTTGAATTTTTTATACGTTAACTCAAAAAAGTCTACACTCTTCGTTATACAAATGAAATTGATTTCTGAGACTAAATTGTAAACTAGATAAACTCATCTTTAACAGAAAAAGTTTGAAAATGTATTGTAATCACAAATAATATGTTCTAAGGAAGTACGTTGATTCAAGAAAATATGAAGGAAGTCAAATTTCACAATAGAAGAAGGATGAAAGACCAAGAAGAACTAATCCAAATCCTAACAAATTTCATCTATCTTGAATCAAATAGAAAAACAAAGGCAACACAAAAAGAAAGAGTTCATAAAAATGTTGAATTTTATGTACGTTAACTCAAAAAAGTCTACACACTTCGTTATACATCTGAAATTGATTTCTGAGAATAAATTGTAAACTAGATAAACTCATCTTTAACAGAAAAAGTTTGAAAATTGTATTGTAATCACAAATAATATGTTCTAAGGCATTACGTCTAGTAAAAATGTACGTTGATTCAAGAAAATATGAAGGAAGTCAAATTTCACAGTAGAAGAAGGATAAAAGTCCAGGCAGAACTATTCCAAATTCAAACAAATTTCATCTATTTGAATCAAATTGAAAGACAAAGCCAATACAAAAATAAAGAGTTCATAAAAATGTTAGATATTTTATACGTTAACTCTAAAAAGTCTACACTCTTCGTTGTAAGTCGGAAGTTGATTTCTGAGACTAAATTGTAAACTAGATAAACTAATCTTTAACAGGAAAAATTTGAAAAATGTATTGTAATCACAATGAATATGTTCTAAGGCATTACTCTAGTAAAAATTGCATTTTTATGTACGTTGATTCAAGAAAATATGAAGGAAGTCAAATTTCACAATAGAAGATGGATGAAAGACCAAGAATAACTAATCCAAATCCTAACAAATTGCATCTATCTTGAATCAAATAGAAATACAAAGCCAACACAAAAAGAAAGAGTTCATAAAAATGTTGAATTTTATGTACGTTAACTCAAAAAAGTCTACACACTTCGTTATACATCTGAAATTGATTTCTGAGACTAAATTGTAAACTAGATAAACTCATCTTTAACAGAAAAAGATTGAAAAATATATTGTAATCACAATTAATATGTTCTAAGCCATTACGTCTAGTAAAAATTTCATTTCTATGTACGTTGATTCAAGAAAATATGAAGGAAGTCAAATTTCACAATAGAAGAAGGATGAAAGACCAGCAAGAACTAATCCAAATTGTCACAAATTTCATCTATTCTAATCAAATTGAAAGACAAAGCCAATAAAAAAATAAAGAGTTCATAAAAATGTTGAATTCGTTAACTAAAAAAAGTCTACACTCTTCGTTATAAGTCGGAAGTTTATTTCTGAGACTAAATTGTAAACTAGATAAAATCATCTTTAACAGATAAAGTTTGAAAAATGTATTGTTATCACAATTAATATGTTCTAAGGTAGTACGTCTAGTAAAAATGGCATTTCTATGTACGTTCATTCAAGAAAATATGAAGGAAGTCAAATTTCACAATATAAGAAGGATGAAAGACCAGCCAGAACTAATCCAAATTCTAACAAATTTCATCTATTTGAATCAAATTGAAAGACAAAGCCAAGACAAAAATAAAGAGTTCATAAAAATGTTCAATTTTTTATACGTTAACTCAAAAAAGTCTACACTCTTCGTTATAAGTCGGAAGTCGATTTCTGAGACTAAATGGTAAACTAGTTAAACTCATCTTTAACAGAAAAAGTTTTAAAAATGTATTGTATTCACAATAAATATGTTCTAAGGCAGTTCGTCTAGTAAAAATTGCATTTCTATGTACGTTGATTCAAGAATATATGAAGGAAGTCAAATTTCACTATAGAAGAAGGACAAAAGACCAAGCAGAACTAATCCAAATCCTAATAAATTTCATCTATCTTGAATCAAATAGAAAGACAAAGCTAACACAAAAAGAAAGTGTTCATAAAAATGTTGAATCTTTTATACGTTAACTCAAAAAAGTCCACACTCTTCGTTATAATTCGGAAGTTGATTTCTGAGACTAAATTGTAAACTAGATAAACTCATCTTTAACAGAAAGTTTTTGAAAACTGTATTGTAATCACAATTAATATGTTCTAAGGAAATACGTTGATTCAAGAAAATATGAAGGAAGTCAAATTTCACAATAGAAGAAGGATGAAAGACCAAGAAGAACTAATCCAAATCCTAAAAAACTTCATCTATCTTGAATCAAATAGAAAGACAAAGGCAACACAAAAAGAAAGAGTTCATAAAAATGTTGAATTTTATGTACGTTAACTCAAAAAAGTCTACAAACTTCGTTATACATCTGAAATTGATTTCTGAGACTAAATTGTAAACTAGATAAACTCATCTTTAACAGAAAAAGTTTGAAAAATGTATTGTAATCACAATTAATATGTTTTAAGCCATTACGTCTAGTAAAAATTGCATTTTTATGTACGTTGATTCAAGAAAATATGAAGGAAGTCAAATTTCACAATAGAAGAAGGATGAAAGACCAGCAATAACTAATCCAAATTGTCACAAATTTCATCTATTTGAATCAAATTGAAAGACAAAGCCAATACAAAAATAAAGAGTTCATAAAAATGTTGAATTTTTTATACGTTAACTAAAAAAAGTCTACACTCTTCGTTATAAGTCGGAAGTTTATTTCTGAGACTAAATTGTAAACTAGATAAACTCATCTTTAACAGATAAAGTTTGAAAAATGTATTGTTATCACAATTAATATGTTCTAAGGTAGTACGTCTAGTAAAAATGGCATTTCTATGTACGTTGATTCAAGAATATATGAAGGAAGTCAAATTTCACAGTAGAAGAAGGATGAAAGGCCAAGCAGAACTAATCCAAATCCTAAAAAATTTCATCTATCTTGAATCAAATAGAAAGACAAAGCCAACACAAAAAGAAAGAGTCCATAAAAATGTTGAGTTTTATATACTTTAACTCAAAAAAGTCTACACACTTCGTTATACATCTGAAATTGATTTCTGATACTAAATTCTAAACTAGATAAACTCATCTTTAACAGAAAAAGTATGAAAAATGTATTGTAATCACAATTAATATGTTCTAAGCCATTACGTCTAGTAAAAATAGCATTTCTGTGTACGTTGATTCAAGAAAATATGAAGGAAGTCAAATTTCACAATATAAGAAGGATGAAAGACCAGCCAGAACTAATCCAAATTCTTACAAATTTCATCTATTTGAATCAAATTGAAAGACAAAGCCAAGACAAAAATAAAGAGTTCATAAAAATGTTGAATTTCTTATACATTAACTCAAAAAAGTCTACACTCTTCGTTATAAGTCGGAAGTCGATTTCTGAGACTAAATTGTAAACTAGTTAAACTCATCTTTAACAGAAAAAGTTTGAAAAATGTATTGTAATCACAATAAATATGTTTTAAGGCAGTACGTCTAGTAAAAAATTGCATTGCTATGTACGTTGATTCAAGAATATATGAAGGAAGTCAAATTTCACAATAGAAGAAGGATGAAAGATTAAGCAGAACTAATCCAAATCCTAACAAATTTCATCTATCTTGAATCAAATAGAAAGACAAAGCCAACACAAAAATAAAGAGTTCATAAAAATATTGAATTTTATATACATTAACTCAAAAAAGTCTACAAACTTCGGTATAAGTCGAAAATTGATTTCTGAGACTAAATTGTAAACTAGATAAACTCATCTTTAACAGAAAAAGTTTGAAAAATGTATTTTAATCACAAATTATATGTTCTAAGGAATTACGTCTAATAAAAATTGCATTTCTATGTACGTTAATTCAAGAGAATATGAAGGAAGCCAAATTTCACAATAGAAGAAGGATGAAAGACCAGCCAGAACTAATCCAAATTGTAACAAAATTCATCTATTTGAATCAAATTGAAAGACAAAGCCAATACAAAAATAAAGAGTTCATAAAAATGTTGAATTTTTTATACGTTAACTCAAAAAAGTCTACACGCTTTGTTATAAGTCGGAAGTTGATTTCTGAGACTAAATTATAAACAAGATAAACTCATCTTTAACAGAAAAAGTTTGACAAATGTATTGTAATCACAATAAATATGTTATAATCCATTATGTCTAGTAAAAATTGCATTTCTGTGTACGTTGATTCAAGAAAATATGAAGGAAGTCAAATTTCACAATATAAGAAGGATGAAAGACCAGCCAGAACTAATCCAAATTTTAACAAATTTCATCTATTTGAATCAAATTGAAAATCAAAGCCAAGACAAAAATAAAGAGTTCATAAAAATGTTGAATTTTTTATACGTTAACTCAAAAAAGTATACACTCTTCGTTATAAGTCGGAAGTCGATTTCTGAGACTAAATGATAAACTAGTTAAACTCATCTTTAACAGAAAAAGTTTGAAAAATGTATTGTATTCACAATAAATATGTTCGAAGGCAGTACGTCTAGTAAAAATTGCATTTCTATGTACGTTGATTCAAGAATATATGAAGGAAGTCAAATTTCACTATAGAAGAAGGACAAAAGACCAAGAAGAACTAATCCAAATCCTAACAAATTTCATCTATCTTGAATCAAATAGAAAGACAAAGCTAACACAAAAAGAAAGTGTTCATGAAAATGTTGAATTTTTTATACATTAACTCAAAAAAGTCTACACTCTTCGTTATAATTCGAAAGTTGATTTCTGAGACTAAATTGTAAATTAGATAAACTCATCTTTAACAGAAATTTTTTGAAAACTGTATTGTAATCACAATTAATATGTTCTAAGGCAGTACGTTGATTCAAGAAAATATGAAGGAAGTCAAATTTCACAATAGAAGAAGGATGAAAGACCAAGAAGAATTAATCCAAATCCTAACAAATTTCATCTATCTTGAATCAAATAGAAAAACAAAGGCAACACAAAAAGAAAGAGTTCATAAAAATGTTGAATTTTATGTACGTTAACTCAAAAAAGTCTACACACTTCGTTATACACCTGAAATTGATTTCTGAGAATAAATTGTAAACTAAATAAACTCATCTTTAACAGAAAAAGTTTGAAAATTGTATTGTAATCACAAATAATATGTTCTAAGGAATTACGTCTAGTAAAAATGTACGTTGATTCAAGAAAATTTGAAGGAAGTCAAATTTCACAGTAGAAGAAGGATAAAAGCCCAGGAATAACTATTCCAAATTCAAACAAATTTCATCTATTTGAATCAAATTGAAAGACAAAGCCAATACAAAAATAAAGAGTTCATAAAAATGTTGAATTTTTTATACGTTAACTCAAAAAAGTCTACACTCTTTGTTATAAGTCGGAAGTTGATTTCTGAGACTAAATTATAAACAAGATAACCTCATCTTTAACAGAAAAAGTTTGACAAATGTATTGTAATCACAATAAATATGTTCTAAGCCATTACGTCTAGTAAAAATTGCATTTCTGTGTACGTTGATTCAAGAAAATATGAAGGAAGTCAAATTTCACAATAGAAGAAGGATGAAAGACGAAGAAGAACTAATCAAAATCCTAACAAATTTCATCTATCTTGAATCAAATAGAAAAACAAAGCCAACACAAAAAGAAAGAGTTCATAAAAATGTTGAATTTATATATACGTTAACTATAAAAAGTCTACTCACTTCGTTATACATCTGAAATTGATTTCTGAGACTAAATTGTAAACTATATAAACTCATCTTTAACAGAAAAAGTTTGAAAAATGTATTGTAATCACAAATAATATGTTCTAAGGCATTACATCTAGTAAAAATGTACGTTGATTCAAGAAAATATGAAGGAAGTCAAATTTCACAATAGAAGAAGGATAAAAGCCCAGGCAGAACTAATCCAAATCCTAAAAAATTTCATCTATCTTGAATCAAATAGAAAGACAAAGCCACCAAAAAAGAAAGAGTTCATAAAAATGGTTAATTTTATATACGTTAACTCAAAAAAGTCTACAAACGTCGGTATAAGTCGATAATTGATTTCTGAGACTAAATTGTAAATTAGATAAACTCATCTTTAACATAAAAAGTTCGAAAAATGTATTTTAATCACAAATTATATGTTCTAAGGAATTACGTCTAGTAAAAATTGCATTTATATGTACGTTAATTCAAGAAAATATGAAGGAAGCCAAATTTCACAATAGAAGAAGGATGAAAGACCAGCCAGAACTAATCCAAATTGTAACAAAATTCATCTATTTGAATCAAATTGAAAGACAAAGCCAATACAAAAATAAAGAGTTCATAAAAATGTTGAATTTTTTATACTTTTTTTTGATAAGTCAAAAATTGTATTAATAGATAACAAAATTTACAAAAAGTAGATTACAAGAAAAGAGGTCACAGCAACCCCAAAAACTTGTAACACTACTTGAAACGATAATAGGAAACATTGGGATTTTCAACAGAAATTAAAAAATCAGGTTTTCCTTCATACTGAACTCCTTCTTCATTATCTAGATAACAACCATTCTTAGCCATCTTATCTGCTGAAAAGTTCACCTCTCTGAAAGTATGAATAATCCTTATAGAAATATAATGATTGCATAACCTCTCCCATCTTGTTCTTGCAAACCAAGGAATAGAAGAGCTTTGTAAAGCTTGAACTACTCCATAGGAATCAGATTGCACACAAATACGATCATAATTCCATTGCATTGCCCATTCCATACCAATTATAATTGCATATAGTTCCGCCAAATAGTTTGTAGTAACTCCAAGACCAATACTCAAAGCACCAAGAACTGCACAGCTAGAGTCTCTTGCCACCACTCCTGCTCCCGCAATGCCTGGATTCCCACGCGCTGCACCATCACAACAAATTAGAATCTCATTAAGATCCGGAGGCTTCCATAACACTTCAATAGGCTGCTGGTGACTAACACTTCTATGAACCACACGGAAGTAATCCAACAACATCATATCTTCCACACTGTTGCTCATAAACCCTTTTAGACGGACTGAATATTCTTGAATTAGCTTCAGCACTCTTTTAGAAAATAGACTCCAGCTCGGTTTCTGTTTCTCAAAGATGCATTTGTTGCGCATAGCCCAAAGTTCTGACCTGATTACTAAGTTCGCCACCAGCCACAAGTCACGGACAATTGCACTTCTTCCCTTCGCTGCCTTGAAAGAAGCCACAATGTCGAAATTTGCTGACATACCAAAGATACCAGAAATCCAAGACCACGCACGAGCTGCAAAAGAACAATGAAAAAGAATATGTTCTAGAGATTCTTCCTCAGTTTCACACAGAACACACTTGTTAGCCAAATTAATGTTGAACCTAGATTGAATGATATCCAAAGTGGCACAAGCACCACGAATAAATTTCCAGTTTTGAGCCGCAAGTTTAGGGTGAATTTCCTTCCTCCACAGCATAGACGCTGCATTGAATCTACCATGTTTCTGACGAATAATTTCCTTGGCAGAACTTACCGAAAAATCACCTGAAAAGTTTGGCATCCAAACTCTCTTATCTTCACCCCCATTTGGCAAAGGAAGATTATGCATATCCACACCAGCCGCGAGTAAACAGTTCAAGTGATTTTCAGAGAAAACCCATTGGTTATCCCTATAACAATCACTCACCAAAACCAATCTGTCAAGAGTAAAATCATCTAGTATCTCTGAAAAACATTTTTCTCCATACCAAACATCATAATAGAGAGAAGTAGACCTGCCATCACCAAGAAGAACTTTAGTGTTAGCCTCCACATATTTATAAACCCTTCTAATGCCTGGAAGAATGGTAGACTTCACCCCATAAGTCTTAATGTAGCCTCTTCGACTAAAAAATTTAGCCTTAAGATAAGTAGACCTGCCATCACCAAGAAGTACTGATTTTCCACCATAACTTCATCAACATTGCAAAATTCATAGTAGCCATACGAGATAAACCCAAACCCCCCTCCTCAAAAGGACAACAGATTTTATCATACGCCACCACAACAGCACGACTGACAGTAGAGTCACCAGACCAAATAAAATTCCTAATTGCACGCTCACATTGCACAATGAACTTGCTAGGCCACTTATAAATAGCCATATTATGAATAGAATAACTCGAAATAACAGATTTAACAAGCACAATGCGGTCATGAAAAGATAAAATAAAACCCTTCCAACCAGCAAGCTGGGTTTTAATCTTCTCAACCACATTTGCAATATGATGATACCTAACAGTACCAGGCATTATTTGAACACCCAAATAACGATCAGGGAAAGAAGCAACACTCATACCCAAATAATCAACAAGATAATTTCGTCTACTCAACGAACCACCACCATAATAAATTTTACTCTTTTGGCGACAAACAGATTGACCCGAAGCACGCTGATACTTACCCAACAGATCCACCAGATTATTAATGCTCCGCAAATTTCCTTTACAGAAAATCATAATATCATCAGCAAAAAAGAGATGAGTAGGAGAAATACCACCTCTAGTTACCATGTAAGACATCTTCTTCTCTGCAAAAAGCTTAGTGATATTTCTGCTAAGTACATCTTCCATCAAAACAAAGATCAAGGGAGAAAGAGGATCTCCTTGACGTAAACCTCTATTTATCTTGAAAAAACCCTCCGGACTGCCATTCAAGAGAATAGAGATTCTAGCAGAATTGAAGATATGAGAAATCCAATTGCACCAATGCTCCGAGAAACCATACCTACGAAAAACCTCCAAGACAAAAGACCAACTGACCGTGTCAAAAGCTTGAGAGATATCAAGTTTAAGGCCCAAATTACCATCCTTACGATTGATATGAAGTTCATTAATCAACTCAGAAGCAAGACTAATGTTTTCATGGATGTTACGCCCTTTCATGAAAGCCACCTGTTCTTCAGAAACAAGTTTATCTAAAACACTCCCCAGTCTAGTAGCTAAGATCTTAGTAAAGATTTTGAAGAAAAAATTACTGAGACCAATAGGACGAAAATTACGAAGAGAATTAGCACCTCTTACCTTGGGAATCAAAACAATTAGACTAGAATTTACCCCATTTGGGATATGACTAGAATTCCAGCAATAAAGAACGGCTCTTAATAAATCATCTTGAATAATATCCCAGCAGTGTCTATAGAAACATCCAGAAAACCCATCCGGCCCTGGAGCACTGTCTGCCCCTAGATCAAAAACTGCTTGCTTAATCTCCTCAGAAGATGGAATTCTGTCCATGGCTAAACTTTCCTCCTCCGAGATGCTAATATGATCATAGTCAAATAAAATAGGATCAACCTCCAGCTCCGGCCCATTAAACTTGTCCTCATAATAGTGCACAACATGATTTCTAAGCAGCTCATAATCAGAAATAGTATCGCCTGCACTGTCAACAAGTTCAGAGATAGTGTTAGAACTTCTACGAATTCTAATGCTATTATGAAAGAAATTAGTGTTACTTGAACCCTCCACAAGCCACTTATTTCTAGATTTCTGCTTAAGCATAGTATTCAACTGAGCACGAGTATCATTAAGTTTAGCCATAGCATCCTTCATAATATTTAGCTTAGTAATGTCATCCGGGTTATCATCAGAAAGAAGAGCAGCTGCCTCAAACCTCAACTGATCCTGCTTTAACCTAGAATGCACATTACCAAAAACACGAAGATTCCATTCCTTGATAATTCCTTTTAGTCTCTTTAATTTTTGAGTGAAAATAAAATCAAAAGACCCAGAAATAGGCATATTCCAACTATCTCTAACCATACGAAGGAAATCAGAATGTAAGAACCACATCTTTTGAACTCGAAAAGGAGCTCTTTTGGGTCTTGGAACAGCAAAAGGAAAACCCAAAAGAGTAGAATGGTCAGAAACTTCCCTAGGAAGAGCTTTACACCGCCAATTCTCAAATTTTTCAAGCCAAGCCGCATTAATAATAGCACGATCAAGTTTACTAATAATAGCACGAGTATCATTAAGTTGAATTTTTTATACGTTAACTCAAAAAAGTCTACACTCTTCGTTGTTAGTCCGAAGTTGATTTCTGAGACTAAATTGTAAACAAGATAAACTCATCTTTAACAGAAAAAGTTTGAAAAACATATTTTAATCACAATTAATATGTTCTAAGCCATTACGTCTAGTAAAAATTGCATTTCTGTGTACGTTGATTCAAGAAAATATAAAGGAAGTCAAATTTCACACTATAAGAAGGATGAAAGACCAGCCAGAACTAATCCAAATTCTAACAAATTTCATCTATTTGAATCAAATTGAAAGACAAAGCCAAGACAAAAATAAAGACTTCATAAAAATGTTGAATTTTTTATACGTTAACTCAAAAAAGTTTACACTCTTCGTTATAAGTCGGAAGTCGATTTCTGAGACTAAATTGTAAACTAGAAAAACTCATCTTTAACAGAAAAAGTTTGAAAAATGTATTGTAATCACAATAAATATGTTCTAAGGCAGTACATCTAGTAAAAATTGCACTTCTATGTATGTTGATTCAAGAATATATGAAGGAAGTCAAATTTCACTATAGAAGAAGGACGAAAGACCAAGCAGAACTAATCCAAATCCTAACAAATTTCATCTATCTTGAATCAAATAGAAATACAAAGCCAACACAAAAAGAAATTATTCGTAAAAATGTTGAATTTTATATACGTTAACTAAAAAAGTCTACACACTTTGTTATAAGTCGGAAATTGATTTCTGAGACTATATTGTAAACTAGATAAAACTCATCTTTAACAGAAAAAAGTCGAAAAATGTATTGTAATTACAATTAATATGTTCTAAGGCAATACGTCTAGTAAAAATTGCATTACTATGTACGTTAATTCAAGAAAATATGAAGGAAGCCAAATTTCACAATAGAAATAACAAATCCCCCAAATTTCACAATAGAGGAAGGATGAAATACCAGCCATAACTAATCCAAATTGTAACAAAATTCATTTATTTGAATCAAATTGAAAGAAAAAGCCAATACAAAAAAAGAGAGTTCATAAAAATGTTGAATTTTTTATACGTTAACTCAAAAAAGTGTACACTCTTTGTTATAAGTCGGAAGTTGATTTCTGGGACTAAATTGTAAACAAGATAAACTCATCTTTAACAGAAAAAGTTTGACAAATGTATTGTAATCACAATAAATATTTTCTAAGCCATTACGTCTAGTAAAAATTGCATTTCTGTGTACGTTGATTCAAGAAAATATGAAGGAAGTCAAATTTCACAATAGAAGAAGGATGAAAGACCAAGAAGAACTAATCAAAATCCTAACAAATTTCATCTATCTTGAATCAAATAGAAAAACAAAGCCAACACAAAAAGAAAGAGTTCATAAAAATGTTGAATTTTATGTACGTTAACTCAAAAAAGTCTACTCACTTCGTTATACATCTGAAATTGATTTCTGAGACTAAATTGTAAACTAGATAAACTCATCTTTAACAGAAAAAGTTTGAAAAATGTATTGTAATCACAAATAATATGTTCTAAGGCATTACATCTAGTAAAAATGTACGTTGATTCAAGAAAATATGAAGGAAGTCAAATTTCACAATAGAAGAAGGATAAAAGCCCAGGCAGAACTAATCCAAATTCCAACAAATTTTATCTATTTGAAAAAATTGAAAAACAAAGCCAATACAAAAATAAAGAGTTCATAAAAATGTTAGATTTTTTATACGTTAACTCAAAAAAGTCTACACTCTTCGTTATAAGTCGGAAGTCGATTTCTTAGACTAAATTGTAAACTAGTTAAACTCATCTTTAACATAAAAAGTTTGAAAAATGTATTGTAATCACAATAAATATGTTCTAAGGCAGTACGTCTAGTAAAAATTGCATTTCTTTGTACGCTGATTCAAGAATATATGAAGAAAGTCAAATTTCACAATAGAAGAAGGATGAAAGACCAAGCAGAACTAATCCATATCCTAACAAATTTCATCTATCTTGAATCAAATAGAAAGACAAGGCCAACAAAAAAGAAAGAGTTCATAAAAATGGTTAATTTTATATACGTTAACTCAAAAAAGTCTACAAACGTCGGTATAAGTCGAAAATTGATTTCTGAGACTAAATATTAGATAAACTCATCTTTAACAGAAAAAGTTCGAAAAATGTATTTTAATCACAAATTATATGTTCTAAGGAATTACGTCTAGTAAAAATTGCATTTATATGTACGTTAATTCAAGAAAATATGAAGGAAGCCAAATTTCACAATAGAAGAAGGATGAAGACCAGCCAGAACTAATCCAAATTGTAACAAAATTCATCTATTTGAATCAAATTTAAAGACAAAGCCAATACAAAAATAAAGAGTTCATAAAAATGTTGAATTTTTTATACGTTAACTCAAAAAAGTCTACACTCTTCGTTGTTAGTCCGAAGTTGATTTCTGAGACTAAATTGTAAACAAGATAAACTCATCTTTAACAGAAAAAGTTTGAAAAATATATTGTAATCACAATTAATATGTTCTAAGCCATTACGTCTAGTAAAAATTGCATTTCTGTGCCAGCCAGAACTAATCCAAATTCTAACAAATTTCATCTATTTGAATCAAATTGAAAGACAAAGCCAAGACAAAAATAAAGACTTCATAAAAATGTTGAATTTTTTATACGTTAACTCAAAAAAGTCTACACTCTTCGTTATAAGTCGGAAGTCGATTTCTGAGACTAAATTGTAAACTAGAAAAACACATCTTTAACAGAAAAAGTTTGAAAAATGTATTGTAATCACAATAAATATGTTCTAAGGCAGTACATCTAGTAAAAATTGCACTTCTATGTATGTTGATTCAAGAACATATGAAGGAAGTCAAATTTCACTATAGAAGAAGGACGAAAGACCAAGCAGAACTAATCCAAATCCTAACAAATTTCATCTATATTGAATCAAATAGAAATACAAAGCCAACACAAAAAGAAAGTATTCATAAAAATGTTGAATTTTATATACGTTAAGTAAAAAAGTCTACACACTTCGTTATAAGTCGGAAATTGATTTCTGAGACTATATTGTAAACTAGATAAACTCATCTTTAACAGAAAAAGGTCGAAAAATGTATTGTAATTACAATTAATATGTTCTAAGGCAATACGTCTAGTAAAAATTGCATTTCTATGTACGTTAATTCATGAAAATATGAAGAAAGCCAAATTTCACAATAGAAATAACAAATCCCCCAAATTTCACAATAGAGGAAGGATGAAAGACCAGCCATAACTAATCCAAATTGTAACAAAATTCATTTATTTGAATCAAATTGAAAGAAAAAGCCAATACAAAAAAAAGAGTTCATAAAAATGTTGAATTTTTTATACGTTAACTCAAAAAAGTGTACACTCTTTGTTATAAGTCGGAAGTTGATTTCTGAGACTAAATTGTAAACAAGATAAACTCATCTTTAACAGAAAAAGTTTGACAAATGTATTGTAATCACAATAAATATGTTCTAAGCCATTACGTCTAATAAAAATTGCATTTCTGTGTACGTTGATTCAAGAAAATATGAAGGAAGTCAAATTTCACAATATAAGAAGGATGAAAGACCAGCCAGAACTAATCCAAATTCTAACAAATTTCATCTATTTGAATCAAATTGAAAGACAAAGCCAAGTCAAAAATAAAGAGTTCATAAAAATGTTGAATTTTTAACTCAAAAAAGTCTACACTCTTCGTTATAAGTCGGAAGTCGATTTCTGAGACTAAATTGTAAACTAGTTAAACTCATCTTTAACAGAAAAAGTTTGAAAAATGTATTGTAATCACAATAAATATATTCTAAGGCAGTACGTCTAGTAAAAATTGCATTTCTATGTACGTTGATTCAAGAATATATGAAGGAAGTCAAATTTCACTATAGAAGAAGGACAAAATACCAAGCCGAACTAATCCAAATCCTAACAAATTTCATCTATCTTGAATCAAATAGAAAGACAAAGCCAACACAAAAAGAAAGTGTTCATAAAAATGTTGAATTTTATATATGTTAACTAAAAGAGTCTACACACTTCGTTATACGTCTGAAATTGATTTCTGAGACAAAGTTGTAAACTATATAAACTCATCTTTAACAGAAAAAGTTTGAAAAATGTATTTTAATCACAAATAATATGTTTTAAGGCATTACGTCTAGTAAAAATTGCATTTCTATGTACGTTGATTCAAGAATATATGAAGGAAGTCAAATTTCACAATAGAAGAAGGATGAAAGACCAGCTAGAACTAATCCAAATTCTAACAAATTTCATCTATTTGAATCAAATTGAAAGTCAAAGCCAATACAAAAATAAAGAGTTCATAAAAATGTTGAATTTTTTATACGTTAATTCAAAAAAGTCTACACTCTTCGTTATAAGTCGGAAGTGGATTTCTGAGACTAAATTGTAAAATAGATAAACTCATCTTTAACAAAAAGTTTTTGAAAAATGTATTGTAATCACAATTAATATGTTCTAAGTCAGTACGTTGATTCAAGAAAATATGAAGGAAGTCAAATTTCACAATAGAAGAAGGATGAAAGACCAAGAAGAACTAATCCAAATCCTAACAAATTTCATCTATCTTGAATCAAATAGAAAGACAAAGCCAACACAAAAAGAAAGAGTTCATAAAAATGTTGAATTTTATGTACGTTAATTCAAAAAAGTCTACACACTTCGTTATACATCTGAAATTGATTTCTGAGACTAAATTGTAAACTAGATGAAATCATCTTTAACAGAAAAAGTTTGAAAAATGTATTGTAATCACAAATAATATGTTCTAAGGCATTACGTCTAGTAAAAATGTACGTTGATTCAAGAAAATATGAAGGAATGACAATTACACAATAGAAGAAAGATAAAAGCCCAGGCAGAACTAATCCAAATTCCAACAAATTTCATCTTTTTGAATCAAATTGAAAGACAAAGCAAATACAAAAATAAAGAGTTCATAAAAAATGTTAGATTTTTTATACGTTAACTCAAAAAAGTCTACACTCTTTGTTATAAATCGGAAGTTTATTTCTGAGACTAAATTGTAAACTAGATAAACTCATCTTTAACAGAAAAAGTTTGAAAAATGTATTGTAATCACAATTAATATGTTCAAAGGAAGTACGTTTAGTAAAAATTGCATTTCTATGTATGTTGATTCAAGAATATATGAAGGAAGTCAAATTTCACAATAGAAGAAGGATGAAAGGCCAAGCAGAACTAATCCAAATCCTAACAAATTTCATCTATCTTGAATCAAATAAAAAGACAAAGCCAACACAACAAGAAAGAGTTCATAAAAATATTGAATTTTATATACGTTAACTCAAAAAAGTCTACAAACTTCGGTATAAGTCGGAAATTTATTTCTGAGAATAAATTGTAAACAAGATAAACTCGTCTTTAACAGAAAAAGTTTGAAAAATGTATTTTAATCACAATTAAAATGTTCTAAGCCATTACGTCTAGTAAAAATTGCATTTTTGTGTACGTTGATTCAAGAAAATATGACGGAAGTCAAATTTCACAATATAAGAAGGATGAAAGACCAGCCAGAACTAATCCAAATTCTAACAAATTTCATCTATTTGAATCAAATTGAAAGACAAAGCCAAGACAAAAATAAAGAGTTCATAAAAATGTTGAATTTTTTATACGTTAACTCAAAAAAGTCTACACTCTTCGTTATAAGTCGAAAGTTGATTTCTGAGACTAAATTGTAAACTAGATAAACTCATCTTTCACAGAAAAAGTATGAAAAATGTATTGTAATCACAATTAATATGTTCTAAGCCATTACGTCTAGTAAAAATAGCATTTCTGTGTAAGTTGATTCAAGAAAATATGAAAGAAGTCAAATTTCACAATATAAGAAGGATGAAAGACCAGCCAGAACTAATCCAAATTCTAACAAATTTCATCTATTTGAATCAAATTGAAAGACAAAGCCAAGACAAAAATAAAGAGTTCATAAAAATGTTGAATTTTTTATACGTTAACTCAAAAAAGTCTACACTCTTCGTTATAAGTCGGAAGTCGATTTCTTAGACTAAATTGTAAACTAGTTAAACTCATCTTTAACAGAAAAAGTTTGAAAAATGTATTGTAATCACAATAAATATGTTCTAAGGCAGTACGTCTAGTAAAAATTGCATTTCTTTGTACGCTGATTCAAGAATATATGAAGAAAGTCAAATTTCACAATAGAAGAAGGATGAAAGACCAAGCAGAACTAATCCATATCCTAACAAATTTCATCTATCTTGAATCAAATAGAAAGACAAGGCCAACAAAAAAGAAAGAGTTCATAAAAATGGTTAATTTTATATACGTTAACTCAAAAAAGTCTACAAACGTCGGTATAAGTCGAAAATTGATTTCTGAGACTAAATTGTAAATTAGATAAACTCATCTTTAACAGAAAAAGTTCGAAAAACGTATTTTAATCACAAATTATATGTTCTAAGGAATTACGTCTAGTAAAAATTGCATTTATATGTACGTTAATTCAAGAAAATATGAAGGAAGACAAATTTCACAATAGAAGAAGGATGAAAGACCAGCCAGAACTAATCCAAATTGTAACAAAATTCATCTATTTGAATCAAATTGAAAGACAAAGCCAATACAAAAATAAAGAGTTCATAAAAATGTTGAATTTTTTATACGTTAACTCAAAAAAGTCTACACTCTTCGTTGTTAGTCCGAAGTTGATTTCTGAGACTAAATTGTAAACAAGATAAACTCATCTTTAACAGAAAAAGTTTGAAAAATATATTGAAATCACAATTAATATGTTCTAAGCCATTACGTCTAGTAAAAATTGCATTTCTGTGCCAGCCAGAACTAATCCAAATTCTAACAAATTTCATCTATTTGAATCAAATTGAAAGACAAAGCCAAGACAAAAATAAAGACTTCATAAAAATGTTGAATTTTTTATACGTTGACTCAAAAAAGTCTACACTCTTCGTTATAAGTCGGAAGTCGATTTCTGAGACTAAATTGTAAACAAGATAAACTCATCTTTAACAGAAAAAGTTTGACAAATGTATTGTAATCACAATAAATATGTTCTAAGCCATTACGTCTAATAAAAATTGCATTTCTGTGTACGTTGATTCAAGAAAATATGAAGGAAGTCAAACTTCATAATATAAGAAGGATGAAAGACCAGCCAGAACTAATCCAAATTCTAACAAATTTCATCTATTTGAATCAAATTGAAAGACAAAGCCAAGACAAAAATAAAGAGTTCATAAAAATGTTGAATTTTTTATACGTTAACTCAAAAAAGTCAACACTCTTCATTATAAGTCGGAAGTCGATTTCTGAGACTAAATTGTAAACTAGTTAAACTCATCTTTAACAGAAAAAGTTTGAAAAATGTATTGTAATCACAATTAATATGTTCTAAGCCATTACGTCTAGTAAAAATTGCATTTCTGTGTACGTTGATTCAAGAAAATATAAAGGAAGTCAAATTTCACACTATAAGAAGGATGAAAGACCAGCCAGAACTAATCCAAATTCTAACAAATTTCATCTATTTGAATCAAATTGAAAGACAAAGCCAAGACAAAAATAAAGACTTCATAAAAATGTTGAATTTTTTATACGTTAACTCAAAAAAGTTTACACTCTTCGTTATAAGTCGGAAGTCGATTTCTGAGACTAAATTGTAAACTAGAAAAACTCATCTTTAACAGAAAAAGTTTGAAAAATGTATTGTAATCACAATAAATATGTTCTAAGGCAGTACATCTAGTAAAAATTGCACTTCTATGTATGTTGATTCAAGAATATATGAAGGAAGTCAAATTTCACTATAGAAGAAGGACGAAAGACCAAGCAGAACTAATCCAAATCCTAACAAATTTCATCTATCTTGAATCAAATAGAAATACAAAGCCAACACAAAAAGAAAGTATTCATAAAAATGTTGAATTTTATATACGTTAACTAAAAAAGTCTACACACTTTGTTATAAGTCGGAAATTGATTTCTGAGACTATATTGTAAACCAGATAAACTCATCTTTAACAGAAAAAGATCGAAAAATGTATTGTAATTACAATTAATATGTTCTAAGGCAATACGTCTAGTAAAAATTGCATTACTATGTACGTTAATTCAAGAAAATATGAAGGAAGCCAAATTTCACAATAGAAATAACAAATCCCCCAAATTTCACAATAGAGGAAGGATGAAAGACCAGCCATAACTAATCCAAATTGTAATAAAATTCATTTATTTGAATCAAATTGAAAGAAAAAGCCAATACAAAAAAAGAGAGTTCATAAAAATGTTGAATTTTTTATACGTTAACTCAAAAAAGTGTACACTCTTTGTTATAAGTCGGAAGTTGATTTCTGAGACTATATTGTAAACAAGATAAACTCATCTTTAACAGAAAAAGTTTGACAAATGTATTGTAATCACAATAAATATTTTCTAAGCCATTACGTCTAGTAAAAATTGCATTTCTGTGTACGTTGATTCAAGAAAATATGAAGGAAGTCAAATTTCACAATAGAAGAAGGATGAAAGACCAAGAAGAACTAATCAAAATCCTAACAAATTTCATCTATCTTGAATCAAATAGATAACAAAGCCAACACAAAAAGAAAGAGTTCATAAAAATGTTGAATTTTATGTACGTTAACTCAAAAAAGTCTACTCACTTCGTTATACATCTGAAATTGATTTCTGAGACTAAATTGTAAACTAGATAAACTCATCTTTAACAGAAAAAGTTTGAAAAATGTATTGTAATCACAAATAATATGTTCTAAGGCATTACATCTAGTAAAAATGTACGTTGATTCAAGAAAATATGAAGGAAGTCAAATTTCACAATAGAAGAAGGATAAAAGCCCAGGCATAACTAATCCAAATTCCAACAAATTTTATCTATTTGAAAAAAATTGAAAAACAAAGCCAATACAAAAATAAAGAGTTCATAAAAATGTTAGATTTTTTATACGTTAACTCAAAAAAGTCTACACTCTTCGTTATAAGTCGGAAGTCGATTTCTTAGACTAAATTGTAAACTAGTTAAACTCATCTTTAACAGAAAAAGTTTGAAAAATGTATTGTAATCACAATAAATATGTTCTAAGGCAGTACGTCTAGTAAAAATTGCATTTCTTTGTACGCTGATTCAAGAATATATGAAGAAAGTCAAATTTCACAATAGAAGAAGGATGAAAGACCAAGCAGAACTAATCCATATCCTAACAAATTTCATCTATCTTGAATCAAATAGAAAGACAAGGCCAACAAAAAAGAAAGAGTTCATAAAAATGGTTAATTTTATATACGTTAACTCAAAAAAGTCTACAAACGTCGGTATAAGTCGAAAATTGATTTCTGAGACTAAATTGTAAATTAGATAAACTCATCTTTAACAGAAAAAGTTCGAAAAACGTATTTTAATCACAAATTATATGTTCTAAGGAATTACGTCTAGTAAAAATTGCATTTATATGTACGTTAATTCAAGAAAATATGAAGGAAGCCAAATTTCACAATAGAAGAAGGATGAAAGACCAGCCAGAACTAATCCAAATTGTAACAAAATTCATCTATTTGAATCAAATTGAAAGACAAAGCCAATACAAAAATAAAGAGTTCATAAAAATGTTGAATTTTTTATACGTTAACTCAAAAAAGTCTACACTCTTCGTTGTTAGTCCGAAGTTGATTTCTGAGACTAAATTGTAAACAAGATAAACTCATCTTTAACAGAAAAAGTTTGAAAAATATATTGAAATCACAATTAATATGTTCTAAGCCATTACGTCTAGTAAAAATTGCATTTCTGTGCCAGCCAGAACTAATCCAAATTCTAACAAATTTCATCTATTTGAATCAAATTGAAAGACAAAGCCAAGACAAAAATAAAGACTTCATAAAAATGTTGAATTTTTTATACGTTGACTCAAAAAAGTCTACACTCTTCGTTATAAGTCGGAAGTCGATTTCTGAGACTAAATTGTAAACAAGATAAACTCATCTTTAACAGAAAAAGTTTGACAAATGTATTGTAATCACAATAAATATGTTCTAAGCCATTACGTCTAATAAAAATTGCATTTCTGTGTACGTTGATTCAAGAAAATATGAAGGAAGTCAAACTTCATAATATAAGAAGGATGAAAGACCAGCCAGAACTAATCCAAATTCTAACAAATTTCATCTATTTGAATCAAATTGAAAGACAAAGCCAAGACAAAAATAAAGAGTTCATAAAAATGTTGAATTTTTTATACGTTAACTCAAAAAAGTCAACACTCTTCATTATAAGTCGGAAGTCGATTTCTGAGACTAAATTGTAAACTAGTTAAACTCATCTTTAACAGAAAAAGTTTGAAAAATGTATTGTAATCACAATTAATATGTTCTAAGCCATTACGTCTAGTAAAAATTGCATTTCTGTGTACGTTGATTCAAGAAAATATAAAGGAAGTCAAATTTCACACTATAAGAAGGATGAAAGACCAGCCAGAACTAATCCAAATTCTAACAAATTTCATCTATTTGAATCAAATTGAAAGACAAAGCCAAGACAAAAATAAAGACTTCATAAAAATGTTGAATTTTTTATACGTTAACTCAAAAAAGTTTACACTCTTCGTTATAAGTCGGAAGTCGATTTCTGAGACTAAATTGTAAACTAGAAAAACTCATCTTTAACAGAAAAAGTTTGAAAAATGTATTGTAATCACAATAAATATGTTCTAAGGCAGTACATCTAGTAAAAATTGCACTTCTATGTATGTTGATTCAAGAATATATGAAGGAAGTCAAATTTCACTATAGAAGAAGGACGAAAGACCAAGCAGAACTAATCCAAATCCTAACAAATTTCATCTATCTTGAATCAAATAGAAATACAAAGCCAACACAAAAAGAAAGTATTCATAAAAATGTTGAATTTTATATACGTTAACTAAAAAAGTCTACACACTTTGTTATAAGTCGGAAATTGATTTCTGAGACTATATTGTAAACCAGATAAACTCATCTTTAACAGAAAAAGATCGAAAAATGTATTGTAATTACAATTAATATGTTCTAAGGCAATACGTCTAGTAAAAATTGCATTACTATGTACGTTAATTCAAGAAAATATGAAGGAAGCCAAATTTCACAATAGAAATAACAAATCCCCCAAATTTCACAATAGAGGAAGGATGAAAGACCAGCCATAACTAATCCAAATTGTAATAAAATTCATTTATTTGAATCAAATTGAAAGAAAAAGCCAATACAAAAAAAGAGAGTTCATAAAAATGTTGAATTTTTTATACGTTAACTCAAAAAAGTGTACACTCTTTGTTATAAGTCGGAAGTTGATTTCTGAGACTATATTGTAAACAAGATAAACTCATCTTTAACAGAAAAAGTTTGACAAATGTATTGTAATCACAATAAATATTTTCTAAGCCATTACGTCTAGTAAAAATTGCATTTCTGTGTACGTTGATTCAAGAAAATATGAAGGAAGTCAAATTTCACAATAGAAGAAGGATGAAAGACCAAGAAGAACTAATCAAAATCCTAACAAATTTCATCTATCTTGAATCAAATAGATAACAAAGCCAACACAAAAAGAAAGAGTTCATAAAAATGTTGAATTTTATGTACGTTAACTCAAAAAAGTCTACTCACTTCGTTATACATCTGAAATTGATTTCTGAGACTAAATTGTAAACTAGATAAACTCATCTTTAACAGAAAAAGTTTGAAAAATGTATTGTAATCACAAATAATATGTTCTAAGGCATTACATCTAGTAAAAATGTACGTTGATTCAAGAAAATATGAAGGAAGTCAAATTTCACAATAGAAGAAGGATAAAAGCCCAGGCATAACTAATCCAAATTCCAACAAATTTTATCTATTTGAAAAAAATTGAAAAACAAAGCCAATACAAAAATAAAGAGTTCATAAAAATGTTAGATTTTTTATACGTTAACTCAAAAAAGTCTACACTCTTCGTTATAAGTCGGAAGTCGATTTCTTAGACTAAATTGTAAACTAGTTAAACTCATCTTTAACAGAAAAAGTTTGAAAAATGTATTGTAATCACAATAAATATGTTCTAAGGCAGTACGTCTAGTAAAAATTGCATTTCTTTGTACGCTGATTCAAGAATATATGAAGAAAGTCAAATTTCACAATAGAAGAAGGATGAAAGACCAAGCAGAACTAATCCATATCCTAACAAATTTCATCTATCTTGAATCAAATAGAAAGACAAGGCCAACAAAAAAGAAAGAGTTCATAAAAATGGTTAATTTTATATACGTTAACTCAAAAAAGTCTACAAACGTCGGTATAAGTCGAAAATTGATTTCTGAGACTAAATTGTAAATTAGATAAACTCATCTTTAACAGAAAAAGTTCGAAAAACGTATTTTAATCACAAATTATATGTTCTAAGGAATTACGTCTAGTAAAAATTGCATTTATATGTACGTTAATTCAAGAAAATATGAAGGAAGCCAAATTTCACAATAGAAGAAGGATGAAAGACCAGCCAGAACTAATCCAAATTGTAACAAAATTCATCTATTTGAATCAAATTGAAAGACAAAGCCAATACAAAAATAAAGAGTTCATAAAAATGTTGAATTTTTTATACGTTAACTCAAAAAAGTCTACACTCTTCGTTGTTAGTCCGAAGTTGATTTCTGAGACTAAATTGTAAACAAGATAAACTCATCTTTAACAGAAAAAGTTTGAAAAATATATTGAAATCACAATTAATATGTTCTAAGCCATTACGTCTAGTAAAAATTGCATTTCTGTGCCAGCCAGAACTAATCCAAATTCTAACAAATTTCATCTATTTGAATCAAATTGAAAGACAAAGCCAAGACAAAAATAAAGACTTCATAAAAATGTTGAATTTTTTATACGTTGACTCAAAAAAGTCTACACTCTTCGTTATAAGTCGGAAGTCGATTTCTGAGACTAAATTGTAAACAAGATAAACTCATCTTTAACAGAAAAAGTTTGACAAATGTATTGTAATCACAATAAATATGTTCTAAGCCATTACGTCTAATAAAAATTGCATTTCTGTGTACGTTGATTCAAGAAAATATGAAGGAAGTCAAACTTCATAATATAAGAAGGATGAAAGACCAGCCAGAACTAATCCAAATTCTAACAAATTTCATCTATTTGAATCAAATTGAAAGACAAAGCCAAGACAAAAATAAAGAGTTCATAAAAATGTTGAATTTTTTATACGTTAACTCAAAAAAGTCAACACTCTTCATTATAAGTCGGAAGTCGATTTCTGAGACTAAATTGTAAACTAGTTAAACTCATCTTTAACAGAAAAAGTTTGAAAAATGTATTGTAATCACAATTAATATGTTCTAAGCCATTACGTCTAGTAAAAATTGCATTTCTGTGTACGTTGATTCAAGAAAATATAAAGGAAGTCAAATTTCACACTATAAGAAGGATGAAAGACCAGCCAGAACTAATCCAAATTCTAACAAATTTCATCTATTTGAATCAAATTGAAAGACAAAGCCAAGACAAAAATAAAGACTTCATAAAAATGTTGAATTTTTTATACGTTAACTCAAAAAAGTTTACACTCTTCGTTATAAGTCGGAAGTCGATTTCTGAGACTAAATTGTAAACTAGAAAAACTCATCTTTAACAGAAAAAGTTTGAAAAATGTATTGTAATCACAATAAATATGTTCTAAGGCAGTACATCTAGTAAAAATTGCACTTCTATGTATGTTGATTCAAGAATATATGAAGGAAGTCAAATTTCACTATAGAAGAAGGACGAAAGACCAAGCAGAACTAATCCAAATCCTAACAAATTTCATCTATCTTGAATCAAATAGAAATACAAAGCCAACACAAAAAGAAAGTATTCATAAAAATGTTGAATTTTATATACGTTAACTAAAAAAGTCTACACACTTTGTTATAAGTCGGAAATTGATTTCTGAGACTATATTGTAAACCAGATAAACTCATCTTTAACAGAAAAAGATCGAAAAATGTATTGTAATTACAATTAATATGTTCTAAGGCAATACGTCTAGTAAAAATTGCATTACTATGTACGTTAATTCAAGAAAATATGAAGGAAGCCAAATTTCACAATAGAAATAACAAATCCCCCAAATTTCACAATAGAGGAAGGATGAAAGACCAGCCATAACTAATCCAAATTGTAATAAAATTCATTTATTTGAATCAAATTGAAAGAAAAAGCCAATACAAAAAAAGAGAGTTCATAAAAATGTTGAATTTTTTATACGTTAACTCAAAAAAGTGTACACTCTTTGTTATAAGTCGGAAGTTGATTTCTGAGACTATATTGTAAACAAGATAAACTCATCTTTAACAGAAAAAGTTTGACAAATGTATTGTAATCACAATAAATATTTTCTAAGCCATTACGTCTAGTAAAAATTGCATTTCTGTGTACGTTGATTCAAGAAAATATGAAGGAAGTCAAATTTCACAATAGAAGAAGGATGAAAGACCAAGAAGAACTAATCAAAATCCTAACAAATTTCATCTATCTTGAATCAAATAGATAACAAAGCCAACACAAAAAGAAAGAGTTCATAAAAATGTTGAATTTTATGTACGTTAACTCAAAAAAGTCTACTCACTTCGTTATACATCTGAAATTGATTTCTGAGACTAAATTGTAAACTAGATAAACTCATCTTTAACAGAAAAAGTTTGAAAAATGTATTGTAATCACAAATAATATGTTCTAAGGCATTACATCTAGTAAAAATGTACGTTGATTCAAGAAAATATGAAGGAAGTCAAATTTCACAATAGAAGAAGGATAAAAGCCCAGGCATAACTAATCCAAATTCCAACAAATTTTATCTATTTGAAAAAAATTGAAAAACAAAGCCAATACAAAAATAAAGAGTTCATAAAAATGTTAGATTTTTTATACGTTAACTCAAAAAAGTCTACACTCTTCGTTATAAGTCGGAAGTCGATTTCTTAGACTAAATTGTAAACTAGTTAAACTCATCTTTAACAGAAAAAGTTTGAAAAATGTATTGTAATCACAATAAATATGTTCTAAGGCAGTACGTCTAGTAAAAATTGCATTTCTTTGTACGCTGATTCAAGAATATATGAAGAAAGTCAAATTTCACAATAGAAGAAGGATGAAAGACCAAGCAGAACTAATCCATATCCTAACAAATTTCATCTATCTTGAATCAAATAGAAAGACAAGGCCAACAAAAAAGAAAGAGTTCATAAAAATGGTTAATTTTATATACGTTAACTCAAAAAAGTCTACAAACGTCGGTATAAGTCGAAAATTGATTTCTGAGACTAAATTGTAAATTAGATAAACTCATCTTTAACAGAAAAAGTTCGAAAAACGTATTTTAATCACAAATTATATGTTCTAAGGAATTACGTCTAGTAAAAATTGCATTTATATGTACGTTAATTCAAGAAAATATGAAGGAAGCCAAATTTCACAATAGAAGAAGGATGAAAGACCAGCCAGAACTAATCCAAATTGTAACAAAATTCATCTATTTGAATCAAATTGAAAGACAAAGCCAATACAAAAATAAAGAGTTCATAAAAATGTTGAATTTTTTATACGTTAACTCAAAAAAGTCTACACTCTTCGTTGTTAGTCCGAAGTTGATTTCTGAGACTAAATTGTAAACAAGATAAACTCATCTTTAACAGAAAAAGTTTGAAAAATATATTGAAATCACAATTAATATGTTCTAAGCCATTACGTCTAGTAAAAATTGCATTTCTGTGCCAGCCAGAACTAATCCAAATTCTAACAAATTTCATCTATTTGAATCAAATTGAAAGACAAAGCCAAGACAAAAATAAAGACTTCATAAAAATGTTGAATTTTTTATACGTTGACTCAAAAAAGTCTACACTCTTCGTTATAAGTCGGAAGTCGATTTCTGAGACTAAATTGTAAACAAGATAAACTCATCTTTAACAGAAAAAGTTTGACAAATGTATTGTAATCACAATAAATATGTTCTAAGCCATTACGTCTAATAAAAATTGCATTTCTGTGTACGTTGATTCAAGAAAATATGAAGGAAGTCAAACTTCATAATATAAGAAGGATGAAAGACCAGCCAGAACTAATCCAAATTCTAACAAATTTCATCTATTTGAATCAAATTGAAAGACAAAGCCAAGACAAAAATAAAGAGTTCATAAAAATGTTGAATTTTTTATACGTTAACTCAAAAAAGTCAACACTCTTCATTATAAGTCGGAAGTCGATTTCTGAGACTAAATTGTAAACTAGTTAAACTCATCTTTAACAGAAAAAGTTTGAAAAATGTATTGTAATCACAATTAATATGTTCTAAGCCATTACGTCTAGTAAAAATTGCATTTCTGTGTACGTTGATTCAAGAAAATATAAAGGAAGTCAAATTTCACACTATAAGAAGGATGAAAGACCAGCCAGAACTAATCCAAATTCTAACAAATTTCATCTATTTGAATCAAATTGAAAGACAAAGCCAAGACAAAAATAAAGACTTCATAAAAATGTTGAATTTTTTATACGTTAACTCAAAAAAGTTTACACTCTTCGTTATAAGTCGGAAGTCGATTTCTGAGACTAAATTGTAAACTAGAAAAACTCATCTTTAACAGAAAAAGTTTGAAAAATGTATTGTAATCACAATAAATATGTTCTAAGGCAGTACATCTAGTAAAAATTGCACTTCTATGTATGTTGATTCAAGAATATATGAAGGAAGTCAAATTTCACTATAGAAGAAGGACGAAAGACCAAGCAGAACTAATCCAAATCCTAACAAATTTCATCTATCTTGAATCAAATAGAAATACAAAGCCAACACAAAAAGAAAGTATTCATAAAAATGTTGAATTTTATATACGTTAACTCAAAAAGTCTACACACTTCGTTATAAGTCGGAAATTGATTTCTGAGACTATATTGTAAACTAGATAAACTCATCTTTAACAGAAAAAGTTTGAAAAATGTATTGTAATTACAATTAATATGTTCTAAGGCAATACGTCTAGTAAAAATTGCATTTCTATGTAAGTTGATTCAAGAAAATATGAAGGAAGTCAAATTTCACAATAGAAGAAGGATGAAAGACCATGCAGAACTAATCCAAATCCTAACAAATTTCATCTATCTTGAATCAAATAGAAAGACAAAGTTAACACAAAATGAAAGAGTTCATAAAAATGTTGAATTTTATATACGTTAACTCGAAATATTCTACACACTTCGTTATTAGTCGGAAATTGATTTCTGAGACTAAATTGTAAACTAGATAAACTCATCTTTAATAGAAAAAGTTTGAAAAATGTATTGTAATTACAATTAATATGTTCTAAGGCAATACGTCTAGTAAAAATTGCATTTCTATGTACGTTGATTCAAGAAAATATGAAGGAAGTCAAATTTCACAATAGAAGAAAGATAAAAGACCATACAGAACTAATCCAAATCCTAATAAATTTCATCTATCTTGAATCAAATAGAAAAACAAAGCCAATATAAAAAGAAAGGGTTCATTAAAATGCTGAATTTTATATACGTTAACTCAAAAAGTCTACACATTTCGTTATAAGTCGGAAATTGATTTCTGAGACTAAAGTGTAAAATAGATAAACTCATCTTTAACAGAAAAAATTTGAAAAATGTATTGTAATTCCAATTAACGTGTTCTAAGGCAATATGTCTAGTAAAAATTGCATTTCTATGTACGTTGATTCAAGAAAATATGAAGGAAGTCAAATTTCACAATAGAAGAAGGATGAAAGACCATGCAGAACTAATCCAAATCCTAACAAATTTCATCTATCTTGAATCAAATAGAAAGACAAAGTTAACACAAAATGAAAGAGTTCATAAAAATGTTGAATTTTATATACGTTAACTCGAAAAATTCTACACACTTCGTTATTAGTCGGAAATTGATTTCTGAGACTAAATTGTAAACTAGATAAACTCATCTTTAATAGAAAAAGTTTGAAAAATGTATTGTAATTACAATTAATCTGTTCTAAGGCAATACGTCTAGTAAAAATTGCATTTCTATGTACGTTGATTCAAGAAAATATGAAGGAAGTCAAATTTCACAATAGAAGAAAGATGAAAGACCATGTAGAACTAATCCAAATCCTAACAAATTTCATCTATCTTGAATCAAATAGAAAGACAAAGCCAATATAAAAAGAAAGAGTTCATTAAAATGCTGAATTTTATATACGTTAACTCAAAAAAGTCTACACATTTCGTTATAAGTCGGAAATTGATTTCTGAGACTAAATTGTAAACTAGATAAACTCATATTTAACAGAAAAAGTTTGAAAAATGTATTGTAATTACAATTAATATGTTCTAAGGCAATACGTCTAGTAAAAATTGCATTTCTATGTACGTTGATTCAAGAAAATATGAAGGAAGTCAAATTTCACAATATAAGAAGGATGAAAGACCAGCCAGAACTAATCCAAATTCTAACAAATTTCATCTATTTGAATCAAATTGAAAGACAAAGCCAAGACAAAAATAAAGAGTTCATAAAAATGTTGAATTTTTTATACGTTAACTCAAAAAAGTCTACACTCTTCGTTATAAGTCGAAAGTTGATTTCTGAGACTAAATTGTAAACTAGATAAACTCATCTTTAGCAGAAAAAGTATGAAAAATGTATTGTAATCACAATTAATATGTTCTAAGCCATTACGTCTAGTAAAAATAGCATTTCTGTGTAAGTTGATTCAAGAAAATATGAAAGAAGTCAAATTTCACAATATAAGAAGGATGAAAGACCAGCCAGAACTAATCCAAATTCTAACAAATTTCATCTATTTGAATCAAATTGAAAGACAAAGCCAAGACAAAAATAAAGAGTTCATAAAAATGTTGAATTTTTTATACGTTAACTCAAAAAAGTCTACACTCTTCGTTATAAGTCGGAAGTCGATTTCTGAGACTAAATAGTAAACTAGTTAAACTCATCTTTAACAGAAAAAGTTTGAAAAATGTATTGTAATCATAATAAATATGTTCTAAGGCAGTACGTCTAGTAAAAATTGCATTTATATGTACGTTGATTCAAGAATATATAAAGGAAGTCAAATTTCACAATAGAAGAAGGATGAAAGACCAAGCAGAACTAAGCCAAATCCTAACAAATTTCATCTATCTTGAATCAAATAGAAAGATAAAGCCAACACAAAAAGAAAGAGTTAATAAAGATGTTGAATTTTATATACGTTAACTCAAAAAAGTCTACAAACTTCGGTATAAGTCGAAAATTGATTTCTGAGACTAAATAGTAAACTAGATAAACTCATCTTTAACAGAAAAAGTTTGAAAAATGTATTTTAATCACAAATTATAAGTTCTAAGGAATTACGTCTATTAAAAATTGCATTTCTATGAACCTTAATTCAAGAAAATATGAAGGAAGCCAAATTTCACAATAGAAGAAGGATGAAAGACCAGCCAGAACTAATCCAAATTGTAACAAAATTCATCTATTTGAATCAAATTGAAAGACAAAGCCAATACAAAAATAAAGAGTTCATAAAAATGTTGAATTTTTTATACGTTAACTCAAAAAAGTCTACACTCTTCGTTGTTAGTCCGAAGTTGATTTCTGAGACTAAATTGTAAACAAGATAAACTCATCTTTAACAGAAAAAGTTTGAAAAATATATTGAAATCACAATTAATATGTTCTAAGCCATTACGTCTAGTAAAAATTGCATTTCTGTGCCAGCCAGAACTAATCCAAATTCTAACAAATTTCATCTATTTGAATCAAATTGAAAGACAAAGCCAAGACAAAAATAAAGACTTCATAAAAATGTTGAATTTTTTATACGTTGACTCAAAAAAGTCTACACTCTTCGTTATAAGTCGGAAGTCGATTTCTGAGACTAAATTGTAAACTAGAAAAACACATCTTTAACAGAAAAAGTTTGAAAAATGTATTGTAATCACAATAAATATGTTCTATGGCAGTACATCTAGTAAAAATTGCACTTCTATGTATGTTGATTCAAGAACATATGAAGGAAGTCAAATTTCACTATAGAAGAAGGACGAAAGACCAAGCAGAACTAATCCAAATCCTAACAAATTTCATCTATATTGAATCAAATAGAAATACAAAGCCAACACAAAAAGAAAGTATTCATAAAAATGTTGAATTTTATATACGTTAAGTAAAAAAGTCTACACACTTCGTTATAAGTCGGAAATTGATTTCTGAGACTATATTGTAAACTAGATAAACTCATCTTTAACAGAAAAAGGTCGAAAAATGTATTTTAATTACAATTAATATGTTCTAAGGCAATACGTCTAGTAAAAATTGCATTTCTATGTACGTTAATTCAAGAAAATATGAAGAAAGCCAAATTTCACAATAGAAATAACAAATCCCCCAAATTCACAATAGAGAAAGGATGAAATACCAGCCATAACTAATCCAAATTGTAACAAAATTCATTTATTTGAATCAAATTGAAAGAAAAAGCCAATACAAAAAAAAGAGTTCATAAAAATGTTGAATTTTTTATACGTTAACTCAAAAAAGTGTACACTCTTTGTTATAAGTCGGAAGTGGATTTCTGAGACTAAATAGTAAACAAGATAAACTCATCTTTAACAGAAAAAGTTTGACAAATGTATTGTAATCACAATAAATATGTTCTAAGCCATTACGTCTAATAAAAATTGCATTTCTGTGTACGTTGATTCAAGAAAATATGAAGGAAGGCAAATTTCATAATATAAGAAGGATGAAAGACCAAACAGAACTAATCCAAATTCTAACAAATTTCATCTATTTGAATCAAATTGAAAGACAAAGCCAAGACAAAAATAAAGAGTTCATAAAAATGTTGAATTTTTTATACGTTAACTCAAAAAAGTCAACACTCTTCATCATAAGTCGGAAGTCGATTTCTGAGACTAAATTGTAAACTAGTTAAACTCATCTTTAACAGAAAAAGTTTGAAAAATGTATTGTACTCACAATAAATATATTTTAAGGCAGTACGTCTAGTAAAAATTGCATTTCTATGTACGTTGATTCAAGAATATATGAAGGAAGTCAAATTTCACTATAGAAGAAGCACAAAGACCAAGCAGAACTAATACAAATCCTAACAAATTTCATCTATCTTGAATCAAATAGAAAGACAAAGCCAACACAAAAAGAAAGTGTTCATAAAAATGTTGAATTTTATATATGTTAACTAAAAAAGTCTACATACTTCGTTATACGTCTGAAATGGATTTCTGAGATTAAGTTGTAAACTATATAAACTCATCTTTAACAGAAAAAGTTTGAAAAATGTATTGTAATCACAAATAATATGTTCTAAGGCATTACGTCTAGTAAAAATTGCATTTCTATGTACGTTGATTCAAGAAAATATGAAGGAAGTCAAATTTCACAATAGAAGAAGGATGAAAGCCAGCCAGAACTAATCCAAATTCTAACAGATTTCATCTATTTGAATCAAATTGAAAGACAAAACCAATACAAAAATAAAGAGTTCATAAAAATGTTGAGTTTTTTATACGTTAACTCAAAAATGTCTACACTCTTCGTTATAAGTCGGAAGTTGATTTCTGAGACTAAATTATAAACTAGATAAACTCATCTTTAACAGAAAGTTTTTGAAAAATGTATTGTAATCACAATTAATATATTCTAAGTCAGTACGTTGATTCAAGAAAATATGAAGGAAGTCAAATTTCACAATAGAAGAAGGATGAAAGACCAAGAGGAACTAATCCAAAGCCTAACAAATTTCATCTATCTTGAATCAAATAGAAAGACAAAACCAACACAAAAAGAAAGAGTTCATAAAAATGTTGAATTTTATGTACGTTAACTCAAAATAGTCTACTCACTTCGTTATACATCTGACATTGATTTCTGAGACTAAATTGTAAACTAGATAAGCTCATCTTTAACAGAAAAATGTATTGCAATCACAAATAATATGTTCTAAGGCATTACGTCTAGTAAAAATTGCATTTCTATGTACGTTGATTCAAGAAAATATGAAGGAAGTCAAATTTCACAATAGAAGAAGGATGAAAGACAGCCAGAACTAATCCATCTAACAAATTTCATCTATTTGAATCAAATTGAAAGACAAAACCAATACAAAAATAAAGAGTTCATAAAAATGTTAAGTTTTTTATACGTTAACTCAAAAAAGTCTACACTCTTCGTTATAAGTCGGAAGTTGATTTCTGAGACTAAATTGTAATCTAGATAAACTCATCTTTAACAGAAAGTTTTTGGAAAATGTATTGTAGTCACAATTAATATGTTCTAAGTCAGTACGTTGATTCAAGAAAATATGAAGGAAGTCAAATTTCACAATAGAAGAAGGATGAAAGACCAAGAAGAACTAATCCAAATCCTAATAAATTTCATCTATCTTGAATCAAATAGAAAGACAAAGCCAACACAAAAAGAAAGAGTTCATAAAAATGTTAAATTTTTTATACGTTAACTCAAAAAAGTCTACACTCTTCGTTATAAGTCGGAAGTCAATTTCTGAGACTAAATTGTAAACTAGAAAAACTCATCTTTAACAGAAAAAGTTTGAAAAATGTATTGTAATCACAATAAATATGTTCTAAGGCAGTACATCTAGTAAAAATTGCATTTCTATGTACGTTAATTCAAGAAAATATGAAGGAAGCCAAATTTCACAATAGAAATAACAAATCCCCCAAATTTCACAATAGTGGAAGGATGAAAGACCAGCCATAACTAATCCAAATTGTAACAAAATTCATTTATCTGATTAAATTGAAAGAAAAAGCCAATAAAAAAAAAAGAGTTCATAAAAATGTTGAATTTTTTATACGTTAACTCAAAAAAGTGTAAACTCTTTGTTATAAGTCGGAAGTTGATTTCTGAGACTAAATTGTAAACTAGAAAAACTCATCTTTAACAGAAAAAGTTTTAAAAATGTATTGTAATCACAATAAATATGTTCTAAGGCAGTACGTCTAGTAAAAATTGCATTTCTATGTACGTTGATTCAAGAAAATATGAAGGAAGTCAAATTTCACAATATAAGAAGGATGAAATACCAGCCAGAACTAATCCAAATTCTAACAAATTTCATCTATTTGAATCAAATTGAAAGACAAAGCCAAGACAAAAATAAAGAGTTCATAAAAATGTTGAATTTTTTATACGTTAACTCAAAAAAGTCAACACTCTTCATTATAAGTCGGAAGTCGATTTCTGAGACTAAATTGTAACTAGTTAAACTCATCTTTAACAGAAAAAGTTTGAAAAATGTATTGTAATCACAATAAATATATTCTAAGGCAATACGTCTAGTAAAAATTGCATTTCTATGTACGTTGATTCAAGATTATATGAAGGAAGTCAAATTTCACTATAGAAGAAGGACAAAGACCAAGCAGAACTAATACAAATCCAAACAAATTTCATCTATCTTGAATCAAATAGAAAGACAAAGCCAACACAAAAAGAAAGTGTTCATAAAAATGTTGAATTTTATATATGTTAACTAAAAAAGTCTACATACTTCGTTATACGTCTGAAATGGATTTCTGAGATTAAGTTGTAAACTATATAAACTCATCTTTAACAGAAAAAGTTTGAAAAATGTATTGTAATCACAAATAATATGTTCTAAGGCATTACGTCTAGTAAAAATTGCATTTCTATGTACGTTGATTCAAGAAAATATGAAGGAAGTCAAATTTCACAATAGAAGAAGGATGAAAGCCAGCCAGAACTAATCCAAATTCTAACAGATTTCATCTATTTGAATCAAATTGAAAGACAAAACCAATACAAAAATAAAGAGTTCATAAAAATGTTGAGTTTTTTATACGTTAACTCAAAAAAGTCTACACTCTTCGTTATAAGTCAGAAGTTGATTTCTGAGACTAAATTGTAAACTAGATAAACTCATCTTTAACAGGAAGTTTTTGAAAAATGTATTGTAATCACAATTAATATGTTCTAAGTCAGTACGTTGATTCAAAAAAATATGAAGGAAGTCAAATTTCACAATAGAAGAAGGATGAAAGACCAAGAAGAACTAATCCAAAGCCTAACAAATTTCATCTATCTTGAATCAAATAGAAAGACAAAGCCAACACAAAAAGAAAGAGTTCATAAAAATGTTGAATTTTATGTACGTTTACTCAAAATAGTCTACTCACTTCGTTATACATCTGAAATTGATTTCTGAGACTAAATTGTAAACTAGATAAACTCATCTTTAACAGATAAAGTTTGATAAATGTATTGTAATCACAAATAATATGTTCTAAGGCATTACATCTAGTAAAAATGTACGTTGATTCAAGAAAATATGAAGGAAGTCAAATTTCACAATAGAAGAAGGATAAAAGCCCAGGCAGAACTAATCCAAATTCCAACAAATTTCATCTATTTGAATAAAATTGAAATACAAAGCCAATAAAAAAATAAAGAGTTCATAAAAATGTTAGATTTTTTATACGTTAACTCAAAAAAGTCTACACTCTTCGTTATAAGTCGGAAGTCGATTTCTTAGACTAAATTGTAAACTAGTTAAACTCATCTTTAACAGAAAAAGTTTGGAAAATGTATTGTAATCACAATAAATATGTTCTAAGGCAGTACGTCTAGTAAAAATTGCATTTCTTTGTACGCTGATTCAAGAATATATGAAGAAAGTAAAATTTCACAATAGAAGAAGGATGATAGACCAGCCAGAACTAATCCAAATTCTAAAAAATTTCATCTATTTGAATCAAATTGAAAGACAAAGCCAAGACAAAAATAAAGACTTCATAAAAATGTTGAATTTTTTATACGTTAACTCAAAAAAGTCTACACTCTTCGTTATAAGTCGGAAGTTGATTTCTGAGACTAAATTGTAAACTAGAAAATCTCATCTTTAACAGAAAAAGTTTGAAAAATGTATTGTAATCACAATAAATATGTTCTAAGGCAGTACGTCTAGTAAAAATTGCATTTCTATGTACGTTGATTCAAGAATATATGAAGGAAGTCAAAATTCACTATAGAAGAAGGACGAAAGACCAAGCATAACTAATCCAAATCCTAACAAATTTCATCTATCTTGAATCAAATAGAAATAAAAATCCAACACAAAAAGAAAGTATTCATAAAAATGTTGAATTTTATATACGTTAACTAAAAAAGTCTACACACTTCGTTATAAATCGGAAATTGATTCTGAGACTATATTGTAAACTAGATAAACTCATCTTTAACAGAAAAAGGTTGAAAAATGTATTGTAATTACAATTAATATGTTCTAAGGCAATACATCTGGTAAAAATTGCATTTCTATGTATGTTGATTCAAGAAAATATAAAGGAAGTCAAATATCACAATAGAAGAAGGATGAAATACCAAGAAGAACTAATCCAAATCCTAACAAATTCCATCTATCTTGAATCAAATAGAAAGACAAAGCCAACACAAAAATAAAGAGTTCATAAAAATGTTGAGTTTTATATACGTTAACTCAAAAAGTCTACACACTTCGTTATACATCTGAAATTGATTTCTTAGACTAAATTGTAAACTAGATAAGCTCATCTTTAACAGAAAAAGTATGAAAAATTTATTGTAATCACAATTAATCTAAGCCATTACGTCTAGAAAAAATAGCATTTCTGTGTACGTTGATCCAAGAAAATATAAAGGAATTCAAATTTCACAATATAAAAAGGATGAAAGACCATCCAGAACTAATCCAAATTCGAACAAATTTCATCTATTTGAATCAAATTGAAAGACAAAGCCAAGACAAAAATAAAGAGTTCATTAAAATATTGCATATTTTATACGTTAACTCAAAAAAGTCTACACTCTTAGTTATAAATCGGAAGTCGATTTCTGAGACTAAATGGTAAACTAGTTAAACTCATCTTTAACAGAAAAAGTTTGAAAAATGTATTGTAATCACAAAAAATATGTTCTATGGCAGTACGTCTAGTAAAAATTGCATTTCTATGTACGTTGATTCAAGAATATATGAAGGAAGTCAAATTTCACAATAGAAGAAGGATGTAAGACAAAGCAGAACTAATCCAAATCCTAACAAATTTCATCTATCTTGAATCAAAAAGAAAGACAAAGCCAACACAAAAAGAAAGAGTTCATAAAAATGTTGAATTTTATATACGTTAACTAAAAAAAGTCTACAAACTTTGGTATAAGTCGAAAATTGATTTCTGAGACTAAATTGTAAACTAGATAAACTCATCTTTGACAGAAAAAGTTTGAAAAATGTATTTTAATCACAAATTATATGTTCTAAGGAATTACGTCTAGTAAAAATTGCATTTCTATGTACGTTAATTCAAGAAAATATGAAGGAAGCCAAATTTCACAATAGAAATAACAAATCCCCCAAATTTCACAATAGAAGAAGGATGAAAGACCAGCCATAACTAATCCAAATTGTAACAAAATTCATTTATTTGAATCAAATTGAAAGACAAAGCCAACACAAAAAAAAAGAGTTCATAAAAATGTTGAATTTTTTATACGTTAACTCAAAAAAGTCTACACTCTTTGTTATAAGTCGGAAGTTGATTTCTGAGACTACATTGTAAACAAGATAAACTCATCTTTAACAGAAAAAGTTTGACAAATGTATTGTAATCACAATAAATATGTTCTAAGCCATTACGTCTAATAAAATTTGCATTTCTGTGTACGTTGATTCAAGAAAATATGAAGGAAGTCAAATTTAACAATAGAAGAAGGATAAAAGCCCAGGCAGAACTAATCCAAATTCCAACAAATTTCATCTATTTGAATAAAATTGAAAGACAAAGCCAATACAAAAATAAAGAGTTCATAAAAATGTTAGATTTTGTATACGCTAACTCAAAAAAGTCTACACTCTTCGATATAAGTCGGAAGTCGATTTCTTAGACTAAATTGTAAAATAGTTAAACTCATCTTTAACAGAAAAAGTTTGAAAAATGTATTGTAATCACAATAAATATGTTCTAAGGCAGTACGTCTAGTAAAAATTGCATTTCTTTGTACGCTGATTCAAGAATATATGAAGAAAGTAAAATTTCACAATAGAAGAAGGATGAAAGACCAGCCAGAACTAAGAAATTCTAACAAATTTCATCTATTTGAATCAAATTGAAAGACAAAGCCAAGACAAAAATAAAGACTTCATAAAAATGTTGAATTTTTTTATACATTAACTCAAAAAAGTCTACACTCTTCGTTATAAGTCGGAAGTTGATTTCTGAGACTAAATTGTAAACTAGAAAAACTCATCTTTAACAGAAAAAGTTTGAAAAATGTATTGTAATCACAATAAATATGTTCTAAGGCAGTACGTCTAGAAAAAATAGCATTTCTGTGTAAGTTGATCCAAGAAAATATGAAAGAATTCAAATTTCACAATATAAAAAGGATGAAAGACCAGCAAGAACTAATCCAAATTCGAACAAATTTCATCTATTTGAATCAAATTGAAAGACAAAGCCAAGACAAAAATAAAGAGTTCATAAAAATGTTGCATATTTTATACGTTAACTCAAAAAAGTCTACACTCTTAGTTATAAATCGGAAGTCGATTTCTGAGACTAAATGGTAAACTAGTTAAACTCATCTTTAACAGAAAAAGTTTTAAAAATGTATTTTAATCACAATAAATATGTTCTAAGGCAGTACGTCTAGTAAAAATTGCATTTCTATGTACGTTGATTCAAGAATATATGAAGGAAGTCAAATTTCACAATAGAAGAAGGATGTAAGACAAAGAAGAACTAATCCAAATCCTAACAAATTTCATCTATCTTGAATCAAATAGAAAGACAAAGCCAACACAAAAAGAAAGAGTTCATAAAAATGTTGAATTTTATGTACGTTAACTCAAAATAGTCTACTCACTTCGTTATACATCTGACATTGATTTCTGAGACTAAATTGTAAACTAGATAAACTCATCTTTAACAGAAAAATGTATTGCAATCACAAATAATATGTTCTAAGGCATTACGTCTAGTAAAAATTGCATTTCTATGTACGTTGATTCAAGAAAATATGAAGGAAGTCAAATTTCACAATAGAAGAAGGATGAAAGACAGCCAGAACTAATCCATCTAACAAATTTCATCTATTTGAATCAAATTGAAAGACAAAACCAATACAAAAATAAAGAGTTCATAAAAATGTTGAGTTTTTTATACGTTAACTCAAAAAAGTCTACACTCTTCGTTATAAGTCGGAAGTTGATTTCTGAGACTAAATTGTAAACTAGATAAACTCATCTTTAACAGAAAGTTTTTGGAAAATGTATTGTAGTCACAATTAATATGTTCTAAGTCAGTACGTTGATTCAAGAAAATATGAAGGAAGTCAAATTTCACAATAGAAGAAGGATGAAAGACCAAGAAGAACTAATCCAAATCCTAACAAATTTCATCTATCTTGAATCAAATAGAAAGACAAAGCCAACACAAAAAGAAAGAGTTCATAAAAATTTTAAATTTTTTATACGTTAACTCAAAAAAGTCTACACTCTTCGTTATAAGTCGGAAGTCAATTTCTGAGACTAAATTGTAAACTAGAAAAACTCATCTTTAACAGAAAAAGTTTGAAAAATGTATTGTTATCACAATAAATATGTTCTAAGGCAGTACATCTAGTAAAAATTGCACTTCTATGTATGTTGATTCAAGAATATATGAAGGAAGTCAAATTTCACTATATAAGAAGGACGAAAGACCAAGAAAAACTAATCCAAATCCTAACAAATTTCATCTATCTTGAATCAAATAGAAATACAAAGCCAACACAAAAAGAAAGTATTCATAAAAATGTTGAATTTTATATACGTTAACTAAAAAAGTCTACACACTTTGTTATAAGTCGGAAATTGATTTCTGAGACTATATTGTAAACTAGATAAACTCATCTTTAACAGAAAAAGGTCGAAAAATGTATTGTAATTACAATTAATATGTTCTAAGGCAATACGTCTAGTAAAAATTGCATTTCTATGTACGTTAATTCAAGAAAATATGAAGGAAGCCAAATTTCACAATAGAAATAACAAATCCCCCAAATTTCACAATAGTGGAAGGATGAAAGACCAGCCATAACTAATCCAAATTGTAACAAAATTCATTTATCTGAATCAAATTGAAAGAAAAAGCCAATAAAAAAAAAGAGAGTTCATAAAAATGTTGAATTTTTTATACGTTAACTCAAAAAAGTGTAAACTCTTTGTTATAAGTCGGAAGTTGATTTCTGAGACTAAATTGTAAACTAGAAAAACTCATCTTTAACAGAAAAAGTTTTAAAAATGTATTGTAATCACAATAAATATGTTCTAAGGCAGTACGTCTAGTAAAAATTGCATTTCTATGTACGTTGATTCAAGAAAATATGAAGGAAGTCAAATTTCACAATATAAGAAGGATGAAATACCAGCCAGAACTAATCCAAATTCTAACAAATTTCATCTATTTGAATCAAATTGAAAGACAAAGCCAAGACAAAAATAAAGAGTTCATAAAAATGTTGAATTTTTTATACGTTAACTCAAAAAAGTCAACACTCTTCATTATAAGTCGGAAGTCGATTTCTGAGACTAAATTGTAACTAGTTAAACTCATCTTTAACAGAAAAAGTTTGAAAAATGTATTGTAATCACAATAAATATATTCTAAGGCAGTACGTCTAGTAAAAATTGCATTTCTATGTACGTTGATTCAAGATTATATGAAGGAAGTCAAATTTCACTATAGAAGAAGGACAAAGACCAAGCAGAACTAATACAAATCCAAACAAATTTCATCTATCTTGAATCAAATAGAAAGACAAAGCCAACACAAAAAGAAAGTGTTCATAAAAATGTTGAATTTTATATATGTTAACTAAAAAAGTCTACATACTTCGTTATACGTCTGAAATGGATTTCTTAGATTAAGTTGTAAACTATATAAACTCATCTTTAACAGAAAAAGTTTGAAAAATGTATTGTAATCACAAATAATATGTTCTAAGGCATTACGTCTAGTAAAAATTGCATTTCTATGTACGTTGATTCAAGAAAATATGAAGGAAGTCAAATTTCACAATAGAAGAAGGATGAAAGCCAGACAGAACTAATCCAAATTCTAACAAATTTCATCTATTTGAATCAAATTGAAAGACAAAACCAATACAAAAATAAAGAGTTCATAAAAATGTTGAGTTCTTTATACGTTAACTCAAAAAAGTCTACACTCTTCGTTATAAGTCGGAAGTTGATTTCTGAGACTAAATTGTAAACTAGATAAACTCATCTTTAACAGAAAGTTTTTGGAAAATGTATTGTAATCACAATTAATATGTTCTAAGTCAGTACGTTGATTCAAGAAAATATGAAGGAAGTCAAATTTCACAATAGAAGAAGGATGAAAGACCAAGAAGACCTAATCCAAATCCTAACAAATTTCATCTATCTTGAATCAAACAGAAAGACAAAGCCAACACAAAAAGAAAGAGTTCATAAAAATGTTGAATTTTATGTACGTTTACTCAAAAAAGTCTACTCACTTCGTTATACATCTGAAATTGATTTCTGAGACTAAATTGTAAACTAGATAAACTCATCTTTAACAGAAAAAGTTTGAAAAATGTATTGTAATCACAAATAATATGTTCTAAGGCATTACATCTAGTAAAAATGTACGTTGATTCAAGAAAATATGAAGGAAGTCAAATTTCACAATAGAAGAAGGATAAAAGCCCAGGAAGAACTAATCCAAATTCCAACAAATTTCATCTATATGAATAAAATTGAAAGACAAAGCAAATACAAAAATAAAGAGTTCATAAAAATGTTAGATTTTTTATACGTTAACTCAAAAAAGTCTACACTCTTCGTTATAAGTCGGAAGTCGATTTCTTAGACTAAATTGCAAACTAGTTAAACTCATCTTTAACAGAAAAAGTTTTAAAAATGTATTGTAATCACAATAAATATGTTATAAGGCAGTACGTCTAGTAAAAATTGCATTTCTTTGTACGCTGATTCAAGAATATATGAAGAAAGTAAAATTTCACAATAGAAGAAGGATGAAAGACCAGCCAGAACTAATCCAAATTCTAACAAATATCATCTATTTGAATCAAATTGAAAGACCAAGCCAAGACAAAAATAAAGACTTCATAAAAATGTTGAATTTTTTATACGTTAACTCAAAAAAGTCTACACTCTTCGTTATAAGTCGGAAGTTGATTTCTGAGACTAAATTGTAAACTAGAAAAACTCATCTTTAACAGAAAAAGTTTGAAAAATGTATTGTAATCACAATAAATATGTTCTAAGGCAGTACGTCTAGTAAAAATTGCATTTCTATGTACGTTGATTCAAGAATATATGAAGGAAGTCAAAATTCACTATAGAAGAAGGACGAAAGACCAAGCAGAACTAATCCAAATCCTAACAAATTTCATCTATCTTGAATCAAATAGAAATAAAAATCCAACACAAAAAGAAAGTATTCATAAAAATGTTGAATTTTATATACGTTAACTAAAAAAGTCTACACACTTCGTTATAAATCGGAAATTGATTCTGAGACTATATTGTAAACTAGATAAACTCATCTTTAACAGAAAAAGGTTGAAAAATGTATTGTAATTACAATTAATATGTTCTAAGGCAATACATCTGGTAAAAATTGCATTTCTATGTATGTTGATTCAAGAAAATATAAAGGAAGTCAAATATCACAATAGAAGAAGGATGAAATACCAAGAAGAACTAATCCAAATCCTAACAAATTCCATCTATCTTGAATCAAATAGAAAGACAAAGCCAACACAAAAATAAAGAGTTCATAAAAATGTTGAGTTTTATGTACGTTAACTCAAAAAGTCTACACACTTCGTTATACATCTGAAATTGATTTCTTAGACTAAATTGTAAACTAGATAAGCTCATCTTTAACAGAAAAAGTATGAAAAATTTATTGTAATCACAATTAATCTAAGCCATTCCGTCTAGAAAAAATAGCATTTCTGTGTACGTTGATCCAAGAAAATATGAAGGAATTCAAATTTCACAATATAAAAAGGATGAAAGACCATCCAAAACTAATCCAAATTCGAACAAATTTCATCTATTTGAATCAAATTGAAAGACAAAGCCAAGACAAAAATAAAGAGTTCATTAAAATATTGCATATTTTATACGTTAACTCAAAAAAGTCTACACTCTTAGTTATAAATCGGAAGTCGATTTCTGAGACTAAATGGTAAACTAGTTAAACTCATCTTTAACAGAAAAAGTTTGAAAAATGTATTGTAATCACAAAAAATATGTTCTATGGCAGTACGTCTAGTAAAAATTGCATTTCTATGTACGTTGATTCAAGAATATATGAAGGAAGTCAAATTTCACAAAAGAAGAAGGATGTAAGACAAAGCAGAACTAATCCAAATCCTAACAAATTTCATCTATCTTGAATCAAAAAGAAAGACAAAGCCAACACAAAAAGAAAGAGTTCATAAAAATGTTGAATTTTATATACGTTAACTAAAAAAAGTCTACAAACTTTGGTATAAGTCGAAAATTGATTTCTGAGACTAAATTGTAAACTAGATAAACTCATCTTTGACAGAAAAAGTTTGAAAAATGTATTTTAATCACAAATTATATGTTCTAAGGAATTACGTCTAGTAAAAATTGCATTTCTATGTACGTTAATTCAAGAAAATATGAAGGAAGCCAAATTTCACAATAGAAATAACAAATCCCCCAAATTTCACAATAGAAGAAGGATGAAAGACCAGCCATAACTAATCCAAATTGTAACAAAATTCATTTATTTGAATCAAATTGAAAGACAAAGCCAACACAAAAAAAAAGAGTTCATAAAAATGTTGAATTTTTTATACGTTAACTCAAAAAAGTCTACACTCTTTGTTATAAGTCGGAAGTTGATTTCTGAGACTACATTGTAAACAAGATAAACTCATCTTTAACAGAAAAAGTTTGACAAATGTATTGTAATCACAATAAATATGTTCTAAGCCATTACGTCTAATAAAATTTGCATTTCTGTGTACGTTGATTCAAGAAAATATGAAGGAAGTCAAATTTAACAATAGAAGAAGGATAAAAGCCCAGGCAGAACTAATCCAAATTCCAACAAATTTCATCTATTTGAATAAAATTGAAAGACAAAGCCAATACAAAAATAAAGAGTTCATAAAAATGTTGAATTTTATGTACGTTAACTAAAAAAGTCTACACACTTCGTTATAAGTCGGAATTTGATTTCTGAGACTATATTGTAAACTAGATAAACTCATCTTTAACAGAAAAAGGTCGAAAAATGTATTGTAATTACAATTAATATGTTCTAAGGAAATACGTCTAGTAAAAATTGCATTTCTATGTACGTTAATTCAAGAAAATATGAAGGAAGCTAAATTTCACAATAGAAATAACAAATCCCCCAAATTTCACAATAGAGGAAGGATGAAAGACCAGCCATAACTAATCCAAATTGTAACAAAATTCATTTATTTGAATCAAATTGAAAGAAAAAGCCAATACAAAAAAAAGAGTTCATAAAAATGTTGAATTTTTTATACGTTAACTCAAAAAAGTGTACACTCTTTGTTATAAGTCGGAAGTTGATTTCTGAGACTACATTGTAAACAAGATAAACTCATCTTTAACAGAAAAAGTTTGACAAATGTATTGTAATCACAATAAATATGTTCTAAGCCATTACGTCTAATAAAATTTGCATTTCTGTGTACGTTGATTCAAGAAAATATGAAGGAAGTCAAATTTAACAATAGAAGAAGGATAAAAGCCCAGGCAGAACTAATCCAAATTCCAACAAATTTCATCTATTTGAATAAAATTGAAAGACAAAGCCAATACAAAAATAAAGAGTTCATAAAAATGTTAGATTTTGTATACGCTAACTCAAAAAAGTCTACACTCTTCGATATAAGTCGGAAGTCGATTTCTTAGACTAAATTGTAAACTAGTTAAACTCATCTTTAACAGAAAAAGTTTGAAAAATGTATTGTAATCACAATAAATATGTTCTAAGGCAGTACGTCTAGTAAAAATTGCATTTCTTTGTACGCTGATTCAAGAATATATGAAGAAAGTAAAATTTCACAATAGAAGAAGGATGAAAGACCAGCCAGAACTAAGAAATTCTAACAAATTTCATCTATTTGAATCAAATTGAAAGACAAAGCCAAGACAAAAATAAAGACTTCATAAAAATGTTGAATTTTTTTATACGTTAACTCAAAAAAGTCTACACTCTTCGTTATAAGTCGGAAGTTGATTTCTGAGACTAAATTGTAAACTAGAAAAACTCATCTTTAACAGAAAAAGTTTGAAAAATGTATTGTAATCACAATAAATATGTTCTAAGGCAGTACGTCTAGAAAAAATAGCATTTCTGTGTAAGTTGATCCAAGAAAATATGAAAGAATTCAAATTTCACAATATAAAAAGGAAGAAAGACCAGCAAGAACTAATCCAAATTCGAACAAATTTCATCTATTTGAATCAAATTGAAAGACAAAGCCAAGACAAAAATAAAGAGTTCATAAAAATGTTGCATATTTTATACGTTAACTCAAAAAAGTCTACACTCTTAGTTATAAATCGGAAGTCGATTTCTGAGACTAAATGGTAAACTAGTTAAACTCATCTTTAACAGAAAAAGTTTTAAAATGTATTTTAATCACAATAAATATGTTCTAAGGCAGTACGTCTAGTAAAAATTGCATTTCTATGTACGTTGACTCAAGAATATATGAAGGAAGTCAAATTTCACAATAGAAGAAGGATGTAAGACAAAGAAGAACTAATCCAAATCCTAACAAATTTCATCTATCTTGAATCAAATAGAAAGACAAAGCCAACACAAAAAGAAAGAGTTCATAAAAATGTTGAATTTTATGTACGTTAACTCAAAATAGTCTACTCACTTCGTTATACATCTGAAATTGATTTCTGAGACTAAATTGTAAACTAGATAAACTCATCTTTAACAGAAAAAATTTGAAAAATGTATTGTAATCACAAATAATATGTTCTAAGGCATTACATCTAGTAAAAATGTACGTTGATTCAAGAAAATATGAAGGAAGTCAAATTTCACAATAGAAGAAGGATAAAAGCCCAGGCAGAACTAATCCAAATTCCAACAAATTTCATCTATTTGAATAAAATTGAAAGACAAAGCCAATACAAAAATAAAGAGTTCATAAAAATGTTGAATTTTTTATACGTTAACTCAAAAAAGTCTACACTCTTCGTTATAAGTCGGAAGTCGATTTCTTAGACTAAATTGTAAACTAGTTAAACTCATCTTTAACAGAAAAAGTTTGAAAAATGTATTGTAATCACAATAAATATGTTCTAAGGCAGTACGTCTAGTAAAAATTGCATTTCTTTGTACGCTGATTCAAGAATATATGAAGAAAGTCAAATTTCACAATAGAAGAAGGATGAAAGACCAAGCAGAACTAATCCATATCCTAACAAATTTCATCTATCTTGAATCAAATAGAAAGACAAGGCCAACAAAAAAGAAAGAGTTCATAAAAATGGTTAATTTTATATACGTTAACTCAAAAAAGTCTACAAACGTCGGTATAAGTCGAAAATTGATTTCTGAGACTAAATTGTAAATTAGATAAACTCATCTTTAACAGAAAAAGTTCGAAAAACGTATTTTAATCACAAATTATATGTTCTAAGGAATTACGTCTAGTAAAAATTGCATTTATATGTACGTTAATTCAAGAAAATATGAAGGAAGACAAATTTCACAATAGAAGAAGGATGAAAGACCAGCCAGAACTAATCCAAATTGTAACAAAATTCATCTATTTGAATCAAATTGAAAGACAAAGCCAATACAAAAATAAAGAGTTCATAAAAATGTTGAATTTTTTATACGTTAACTCAAAAAAGTCTACACTCTTCGTTGTTAGTCCGAAGTTGATTTCTGAGACTAAATTGTAAACAAGATAAACTCATCTTTAACAGAAAAAGTTTGAAAAATATATTGAAATCACAATTAATATGTTCTAAGCCATTACGTCTAGTAAAAATTGCATTTCTGTGCCAGCCAGAACTAATCCAAATTCTAACAAATTTCATCTATTTGAATCAAATTGAAAGACAAAGCCAAGACAAAAATAAAGACTTCATAAAAATGTTGAATTTTTTATACGTTAACTCAAAAAAGTCTACACTCTTCGTTATAAGTCGGAAGTCGATTTCTGAGACTAAATTGTAAACTAGAAAAACACATCTTTAACAGAAAAAGTTTGAAAAATGTATTGTAATCACAATAAATATGTTCTAAGGCAGTACATCTAGTAAAAATTGCACTTCTATGTATGTTGATTCAAGAACATATGAAGGAAGTCAAATTTCACTATAGAAGAAGGACGAAAGACCAAGCAGAACTAATCCAAATCCTAACAAATTTCATCTATATTGAATCAAATAGAAATACAAAGCCAACACAAAAAGAAAGTATTCATAAAAATGTTGAATTTTATATACGTTAAGTAAAAAAGTCTACACACTTCGTTATAAGTCGGAAATTGATTTCTGAGACTATATTGTAAACTAGATAAACTCATCTTTAACAGAAAAAGGTCGAAAAATGTATTGTAATTACAATTAATATGTTCTAAGGCAATACGTCTAGTAAAAATTGCATTTCTATGTACGTTAATTCAAGAAAATATGAAGGAAGCCAAATTTCACAATAGAAATAACAAATCCCCCAAATTTCACAATAGTGGAAGGATGAAAGACCAGCCATAACTAATCCAAATTGTAACAAAATTCATTTATCTGAATCAAATTGAAAGAAAAAGCCAATAAAAAAAAAGAGAGTTCATAAAAATGTTGAATTTTTTATACGTTAACTCAAAAAAGTGTAAACTCTTTGTTATAAGTCGGAAGTTGATTTCTGAGACTAAATTGTAAACTAGAAAAACTCATCTTTAACAGAAAAAGTTTTAAAAATGTATTGTAATCACAATAAATATGTTCTAAGGCAGTACGTCTAGTAAAAATTGCATTTCTATGTACGTTGATTCAAGAAAATATGAAGGAAGTCAAATTTCACAATATAAGAAGGATGAAATACCAGCCAGAACTAATCCAAATTCTAACAAATTTCATCTATTTGAATCAAATTGAAAGACAAAGCCAAGACAAAAATAAAGAGTTCATAAAAATGTTGAATTTTTTATACGTTAACTCAAAAAAGTCAACACTCTTCATTATAAGTCGGAAGTCGATTTCTGAGACTAAATTGTAACTAGTTAAACTCATCTTTAACAGAAAAAGTTTGAAAAATGTATTGTAATCACAATAAATATATTCTAAGGCAGTACGTCTAGTAAAAATTGCATTTCTATGTACGTTGATTCAAGATTATATGAAGGAAGTCAAATTTCACTATAGAAGAAGGACAAAGACCAAGCAGAACTAATACAAATCCAAACAAATTTCATCTATCTTGAATCAAATAGAAAGACAAAGCCAACACAAAAAGAAAGTGTTCATAAAAATGTTGAATTTTATATATGTTAACTAAAAAAGTCTACATACTTCGTTATACGTCTGAAATGGATTTCTTAGATTAAGTTGTAAACTATATAAACTCATCTTTAACAGAAAAAGTTTGAAAAATGTATTGTAATCACAAATAATATGTTCTAAGGCATTACGTCTAGTAAAAATTGCATTTCTATGTACGTTGATTCAAGAAAATATGAAGGAAGTCAAATTTAACAATAGAAGAAGGATGAAAGCCAGCCAGAACTAATCCAAATTCTAACAGATTTCATCTATTTGAATCAAATTGAAAGACAAAACCAATACAAAAATAAAGAGTTCATAAAAATGTTGAGTTTTTTATACGTTAACTCAAAAAAGTCTACACTCTTCGTTATAAGTCGGAAGTTGATTTCTGAGACTAAATTGTAAACTAGATAAACTCATCTTTAACAGAAAGTTTTTGAAAAATGTATTGTAATCACAATTAATATGTTCTAAGTCAGTACGTTGATTCAAGAAAATATGAAGGAAGTCAAATTTCACAATAGAAGAAGGATGAAAGACCAAGAAGAACTAATCCAAAGCCTAACAAATTTCATCTATCTTGAATCAAATAGAAAGACAAAGCCAACACAAAAAGAAAGAGTTCATAAAAATGTTGAATTTTATGTACGTTTACTCAAAATAGTCTACTCACTTCGTTATACATCTGAAATTGATTTCTGAGACTAAATTGTAAACTAGATAAACTCATCTTTAACAGATAAAGTTTGATAAATGTATTGTAATCACAAATAATATGTTCTAAGGCATTACATCTAGTAAAAATGTACGTTGATTCAAGAAAATATGAAGGAAGTCAAATTTCACAATAGAAGAAGGATAAAAGCCCAGGCAGAACTAATCCAAATTCCAACAAATTTCATCTATTTGAATAAAATTGAAATACAAAGCCAATAAAAAAATAAAGAGTTCATAAAAATGTTAGATTTTTTATACGTTAACTCAAAAAAGTCTACACTCTTCGTTATAAGTCGGAAGTCGATTTCTTAGACTAAATTGTAAACTAGTTAAACTCATCTTTAACAGAAATAGTTTGGAAAATGTATTGTAATCACAATAAATATGTTCTAAGGCAGTACGTCTAGTAAAAATTGCATTTCTTTGTACGCTGATTCAAGAATATATGAAGAAAGTAAAATTTCACAATAGAAGAAGGATGAAAGACCAGCCAGAACTAATCCAAATTCTAAAAAATTTCATCTATTTGAATCAAATTGAAAGACAAAGCCAAGACAAAAATAAAGACTTCATAAAAATGTTGAATTTTTTATACGTTAACTCAAAAAAGTCTACACTCTTCGTTATAAGTCGGAAGTTGATTTCTGAGACTAAATTGTAAACTAGAAAATCTCATCATTAACAGAAAAAGTTTGAAAAATGTATTGTAATCACAATAAATATGTTCTAAGGCAGTACGTCTAGTAAAAATTGCATTTCTATGTACGTTGATTCAAGAATATATGAAGGAAGTCAAAATTCACTATAGAAGAAGGACGAAAGACCAAGCAGAACTAATCCAAATCCTAACAAATTTCATCTATCTTGAATCAAATAGAAATAAAAATCCAACACAAAAAGAAAGTATTCATAAAAATGTTGAATTTTATATACGTTAACTAAAAAAGTCTACACACTTCGTTATAAATCGGAAATTGATTCTGAGACTATATTGTAAACTAGATAAACTCATCTTTAACAGAAAAAGGTTGAAAAATGTATTGTAATTACAATTAATATGTTCTAAGGCAATACATCTAGTAAAAATTGCATTTCTATGTATGTTGATTCAAGAAAATATAAAGGAAGTCAAATATCACAATAGAAGAAGGATGAAATACCAAGAAGAACTAATCCAAATCCTAACAAATTCCATCTATCTTGAATCAAATAGAAAGACAAAGCCAACACAAAAATAAAGAGTTCATAAAAATGTTGAGTTTTATGTACGTTAACTCAAAAAGTCTACACACTTCGTTATACATCTGAAATTGATTTCTTAGACTAAATTGTAAACTAGATAAGCTCATCTTTAACAGAAAAAGTATGAAAAATTTATTGTAATCACAATTAATCTAAGCCATTCCGTCTAGAAAAAATAGCATTTCTGTGTACGTTGATCCAAGAAAATATGAAGGAATTCAAATTTCACAATATAAAAAGGATGAAAGACCATCCAAAACTAATCCAAATTCGAACAAATTTCATCTATTTGAATCAAATTGAAAGACAAAGCCAAGACAAAAATAAAGAGTTCATTAAAATATTGCATATTTTATACGTTAACTCAAAAAAGTCTACACTCTTAGTTATAAATCGGAAGTCGATTTCTGAGACTAAATGGTAAACTAGTTAAACTCATCTTTAACAGAAAAAGTTTGAAAAATGTATTGTAATCACAAAAAATATGTTCTATGGCAGTACGTCTAGTAAAAATTGCATTTCTATGTACGTTGATTCAAGAATATATGAAGGAAGTCAAATTTCACAAAAGAAGAAGGATGTAAGACAAAGCAGAACTAATCCAAATCCTAACAAATTTCATCTATCTTGAATCAAAAAGAAAGACAAAGCCAACACAAAAAGAAAGAGTTCATAAAAATGTTGAATTTTATATACGTTAACTAAAAAAAGTCTACAAACTTTGGTATAAGTCGAAAATTGATTTCTGAGACTAAATTGTAAACTAGATAAACTCATCTTTGACAGAAAAAGTTTGAAAAATGTATTTTAATCACAAATTATATGTTCTAAGGAATTACGTCTAGTAAAAATTGCATTTCTATGTACGTTAATTCAAGAAAATATGAAGGAAGCCAAATTTCACAATAGAAATAACAAATCCCCCAAATTTCACAATAGAAGAAGGATGAAAGACCAGCCATAACTAATCCAAATTGTAACAAAATTCATTTATTTGAATCAAATTGAAAGACAAAGCCAACACAAAAAAAAAAAGAGTTCATAAAAATGTTGAATTTTTTATACGTTAACTCAAAAAAGTCTACACTCTTCGTTATAAGTCGGAAGTTTATTTCTGACACTAAATTGTAAACTAGATAAACTCATCTTTAACAGAAAAAGTTTGAAAAATGTATTGTAATCACAATAAATATGTTCTAAGGCAGTACATCTAGTAAAAATTGCACTTCTATGTATGTTGATTCAAGAATATATGAAGGAAGTCAAATTTCACTATAGAAGAAGGACGAAAGACCAAGCAGAACTAATCCAAATCCTAACAAATTTCATCTATCTTGAATCAAATAGAAATACAAAGCCAACACAAAAAGAAATTATTCATAAAATGTTGAATTTTATGTACGTTAACTAAAAAAGTCTACACACTTCGTTATAAGTCGGAATTTGATTTCTGAGACTATATTGTAAACTAGATAAACACATCTTTAACAGAAAAAGGTCGAAAAATGTATTGTAATTACAATTAATATGTTCTAAGGAAATACGTCTAGTAAAAATTGCATTTCTATGTACGTTAATTCAAGAAAATATGAAGGAAGCTAAATTTCACAATAGAAATAACAAATCCCCCAAATTTCACAAGAGAGGAAGGATGAAAGACCAGCCATAACTAATCCAAATTGTAACAAAATTCATTTATTTGAATCAAATTGAAAGAAAAAGCAAATACAAAAATAAAGAGTTCATAAAAATGTTGAATTTTTTATACGTTAACTCAAAAAAGTGTACACTCTTTGTTATAAGTCGGAAGTTGATTTCTGAGACTACATTGTAAACAAGATAAACTCATCTTTAACAGAAAAAGTTTGACAAATGTATTGTAATCACAATAAATATGTTCTAAGCCATTACGTCTAATAAAATTTTCATTTCTGTGTACGTTGATTCAAGAAAATATGAAGGAAGTCAAATTTAACAATAGAAGAAGGATAAAAGCCCAGGCAGAACTAATCCAAATTCCAACAAATTTCATCTATTTGAATAAAATTGAAAGACAAAGCCAATACAAAAATAAAGAGTTCATAAAAATGTTAGATTTTGTATACGCTAACTCAAAAAAGTCTACACTCTTCGATATAAGTCGGAAGTCGATTTCTTAGACTAAATTGTAAACTAGTTAAACTCATCTTTAACAGAAAAAGTTTGAAAAATGTATTGTAATCACAATAAATATGTTCTAAGGCAGTACGTCTAGTAAAAATTGCATTTCTTTGTACGCTGATTCAAGAATATATGAAGAAAGTAAAATTTCACAATAGAAGAAGGATGAAAGACCAGCCAGAACTAAGAAATTCTAACAAATTTCATCTATTTGAATCAAATTGAAAGACAAAGCCAAGACAAAAATAAAGACTTCATAAAAATGTTGAATTTTTTTATACGTTAACTCAAAAAAGTCTACACTCTTCGTTATAAGTCGGAAGTTGATTTCTGAGACTAAATTGTAAACTAGAAAAACTCATCTTTAACAGAAAAAGTTTGAAAAATGTATTGTAATCACAATAAATATGTTCTAAGGCAGTACGTCTAGAAAAAATAGCATTTCTGTGTAAGTTGATCCAAGAAAATATGAAAGAATTCAAATTTCACAATATAAAAAGGAAGAAAGACCAGCAAGAACTAATCCAAATTCGAACAAATTTCATCTATTTGAATCAAATTGAAAGACAAAGCCAAGACAAAAATAAAGAGTTCATAAAAATGTTGCATATTTTATACGTTAACTCAAAAAAGTCTACACTCTTAGTTATAAATCGGAAGTCGATTTCTGAGACTAAATGGTAAACTAGTTAAACTCATCTTTAACAGAAAAAGTTTTAAAATGTATTTTAATCACAATAAATATGTTCTAAGGCAGTACGTCTAGTAAAAATTGCATTTCTATGTACGTTGACTCAAGAATATATGAAGGAAGTCAAATTTCACAATAGAAGAAGGATGTAAGACAAAGAAGAACTAATCCAAATCCTAACAAATTTCATCTATCTTGAATCAAATAGAAAGACAAAGCCAACACAAAAAGAAAGAGTTCATAAAAATGTTGAATTTTATATACGTTAACTCAAAAAAGTCTACAAACTTTGGTATAAGTCGAAAATTGATTTCTGAGACTAAATTGTAAACTAGATAAACTCATCTTTGACAGAAAAAGTTTGAAAAATATATTTTAATCACAAATTATATGTTCTAAGGAATTACGTCTAGTAAAAATTGCGTTTCTATGTACGTTAATTCAAGAAAATATGAAGGAAGCCAAATTTCACAATAGAAATAACAAATCCCCCAAATTTCACAATAGAAGAAGGATGAAAGACCAGCCATAACTAATCCAAATTGTAGTAAAATTCATTTATTTAAATCAAATTGAAAGACAAAGCCAATACAAAAAAAAGAGTTCATAAAAATGTTGAATTTTTTATACGTTAACTCAAAAAAGTCTACACTCTTCATTATAAGTCGGAAGTCGATTTCTGAGACTAAATTGTAAACTAGTTAAACTCATTTTTAACAGAAAAAGTTTGAAAAATGTATTGTAATCACAATAAATATATTCTAAGGCAGTACGTCTAGTAAAAATTGCATTTCTATGTACGTTGATTCAAGAATCTATGAAGGAAGTCAAATTTGATTATAAAAGAAGGACAAAGACCAAGCAGAACTAATCAAAATCCTAACAAATTTCATCTATCTTGAATCAAATAGAAAGACAAAGCAACCACAAAAAGAAAGTGTTCATAAAAATGTTGAATTTTATATATGTTAACTAAAAAAGTCTACATACTTCGTTATACGTCTGAAATTGATTTCTTAGACTAAGTTGTAAACTATATAAACTTATCTTTAACAGAAAAGTTTGAAAAATGTATTGTAATCACAAATAATATGTTCTAAGGCATTACGTCTAGTAAAAATTGCATTTCTATGTACGTTGATTCAAGAATATATGAAGGAAGTCAAAATTCACTATAGAAGAAGGATGAAAGACAAAGCAGAACTAATCCAAATCCTAACAAATTTCATCTATCTTGAATCAAATAGAAAGACAAAACTAATACAAAAATAAAGAGTTCATAAAAATGTTGAATTTTTTATACGTTAACTCAAAAAAGTCTACACTCCTCGTTACAAGTCGGAAGTTGATTTCTGAGACTAAATTATAAACTAGATAAACTCATCTTTAACAGAAAGTTTTTGAAAAATTTATTGTAATCACAATTAATATGTTCTAAGTCAGTACGTTGATTCAAGAAAATATGAAGGAAGTCAAATTTCACAATAGAAGAAGGATGAAAGACCAAGAAGAACTAATCCAAAGCCTAACAAATTTCATCTATCTTGAATCAAATAGAAAGACAAAGCCAACACAAAAAGAAAGAGTTCATAAAAATGTTGAATTTTACGTACGTTAACTTAAAATAGTCTACTCACTTCGTTATACATCTGAAATTGATTTCTGAGACTAAATTGTAAACTAGATAAACTCATCTTTAACAGAAAAAGTTTGAAAAATGTATTTTAATCACAAATAATATGTTCTAAGGCATTACATCAAGTAAAAATGTACGTTGATTCAAGAAAATATGAAGGAAGTCAAATTTAACAATAGAAGAAGGATAAAAGCCCAGGCAGAACTAATCCAAATTCCAACAAATTTCATCTATTTGAATAAAATTGAAAGACAAAGCCAATACAAAAATAAAGAGTTCATAAAAATGTTAGATTTTGTATACGTTAACTCAAAAAAGTCTACACTCTTCGTTATAAGTCGGAAGTCGATTTCTTAGACTAAATTGTAAACTAGTTAAACTCATCTTTAACAGAAAAAGTTTGAAAAATGTATTGTAATCACAATAAATATGTTCTAAGGCAGTACGTCTAGCAAAAATTGCATTTCTTTGTACGCTGATTCAAGAATATATGAAGAAAGTAAAATTTCACAATAGAAGAAGGATGAAAGACCAGCCAGAACTAATCCAAATTCTAACAAATTTCATCTATTTGAATCAAATTGAAAGACAAAGCCAAGACAAAAATAAAGACTTCATAAAAATGTTGAATTTTTTATACGTTAACTCAAAAAAGTCTACAGTCTTCGTTATAAGTCGGAAGTTGATTTCTGAGACTAAATTGAAAACTAGAAAAACTCATCTTTAACAGAAAAAGTTTGAAAAAATGTATTGTAATCACAATAAATATGTTCTAAGGCAGTACGTCTAGTAAAAATTGCATTTCTATGTACGTTGATTCAAGAATATATGAAGGAAGGCAAAATTCACTATAGAAGAAGGACGAAAGACCAAGCAGAACTAATCCAAATCCTAACAAATTTCATCTATCTTGAATCAAATAGAAATACAAATCCAACACAAAAAGAAAGTATTCATAAAAATGTTGAAGTTTATATACGTTAACTAAAAAAGTCTACACACTTCGTTATAAGTCGGAAATTGATTTCTGAGACTATATTGTAAACTAGATAAACTCATCTTTAACAGAAAAAGGTTGAAAAATGTATTGTAATTAAAATTAATATGTTCTAAGGCAATACGTCTAGTAAAAATTGCATTTCTATGTATGTTGATTCAAGAAAATATGAAGGAAATCAAATATCACAATAGTAGAAGGATGAAAGACCAAGAAGAACTAATCCAAATCCTAACAAATTTCATCTATCTTGAATCAAATAAAAAGACAAAGCCAATTCAAAAATAAAGAGTTCATAAAAATGTTGAGTTTTATATACGTTGACTCAAAAAGTCTACACACTTCGTTATACATCTGAAATTGAATTCTGAGACTAAATTGTAAACTAGATAGGCTCATCTTTAACAGAAAAAGTATGAAAAATTTATTGTAATCACAATTAATATGTTCTAAGCCATTACGTCTAGAAAAAATAGCATTTCTGTGTAAGTTGATCCAAGAAAATATGAAAGATTTCAAATTTCACAATATAAAAAGGATGAAAGACCAGCCAGAACTAATCCAAATTCGAACAAATTTCATCTATTTGAATCAAATTGAAAGACAAAGCCAAGACAAAAATAAAGAGTTCATAAAAATGTTGCATATTTTATACGTTAACTCAAAAAAGTCTACACTCTTAGTTATAAATCGGAAGTCGATTTCTGAGACTAAATGGTAAACTAGTTAAACTCATCTTTAACAGATAAAGTTTTAAAAATGTATTTTAATCACAATAAATATGTTCTAAGGCAGTACGTCTAGTAAAAATTGCATTTCTATGTACGTTGATTCAAGAATATATGAAGGAAGTCAAATTTCACAATAGAAGAAGGATGTAAGACAAAGCAGAACTAATCCAAATCCTAACAAATTTCATCTATCTTGAATCAAATAGAAAGACAAAGCCAACACAAAAAGAAAGAGTTCATAAAAATGTTGAATTTTATATACGTTAACTCAAAAAAGTCTACAAACTTTGGTATAAGTCGAAAATTGATTTCTGAGACTAAATTGTAAACTAGATAAACTCATCTTTGACAGAAAAATTTTGAAAAAATATATTTTAATCACAAATTATATGTTCTAAGGAATTACGTCTAGTAAAAATTGCATTTCTATGTACGTTAATTCAAGAAAATATGAAGGAAGCCAAATTTCACAATAGAAATAACAAATCCCCCAAATTTCACAATAGAAGAAGGATGAAAGACCAGCCAGAACTAATCCAAATTGTAACAAAATTCATCTATTTGAATCAAATTGAAATACAAAGCCAATACAAAAATAAAGAGTTCATAAAAATGTTGAATTTTTTATACGTTAACTCAAACAAGTCTACACTCTTCGTTATAAGTTGGAAGTCGATTTCTGAGACTAAATTGTAAACTAGTTAAACTCATCTTTAACATAAAAAGTTTGAAAAATGTATTGTAATCGCATTAAATATGTTCTAAGGCAGTACATCTAGTAAAAATTGCATTTCTATGTACGTTGATTCAAGAATATATGAAGGAAGTCAAATTTCACTATAGAAGAAGGATGAAAGACCAGCCAGAACTAATCCAAATTCTAACAAATTTCATTTATTGAATCAAATTGAAATACAAAGCCAATACAAAAATAAAGAATTCATAAAAATGTTGAATTTTTTATACGTTAACTCAAAAAAGTCTACACTCTTCGTTATAAGTCGGAATTTGATTTCTGAGACTAAATTGTAAACTAGATAAACTCATCTTTAACAGCAAGTTTTTGAAAAATATATTGTAATCACAATTAATATGTTCTAAGGCAGTACGTTGATCCAAGAAAATATGAAGGAAGTCAAATTTCACAATAGAAGAAGGATAAAAGCCCAGGCAGAACTAATCTAAATTCCAACAAATTCCATCTATTTGAATCAAATTGAAAGACAAAGCCAATACAAAAATAAAGAGTTCATAAAAATGTTAGATTTTTTATACTTAACTTAAAAAAGTCTACACTCTTCGTTATAAGTCGGAAGTTGATTTTTGAGACTAAATTGTAAACTAGAAAACTCATCTTTAACAGAAAAAGTTTGAAAAATGTATTGTTATCACAATTAATATGTTCAAAGGCAGTACGTCTAGTAAAAATTGCATTTCCATGTACGTTGATTCAAGAATATATGAAGGAAGTCAAATTTCACAATAGAAGAAGGATGAAAGGCCAAGCAGAACTAATCCAAATCCTAACAATTTTCATCTATCTTGAATCAATAGAAAGACAAAGCCAACACAAAAAGAAAGAGTTCATAAAAAAGTTGAATTTTATATACGTTAACTCAAAAAAGTCTACAAACTTCGGTATAAGTCGAAAATTTATTTTTGAGACTAAATTGTAAACTAGATAAACTCATCTTTAACAGAAAAAGTTTGAAAAATGTATTTTAATCACGAATTATATGTTCTAAGGAATTACGTCTAGTAAAAGTTGCATTTCTATGTACGTTATTCAAGAAAATATGAAGGAAACCAAATTTCACAATAGAAGAAGGATGAAAGACCATCCAAAACTAATCCAAATTGTAACAAATTTCATCTCTTTGAATCAAATTGAAAGACAAAGCCAATACAAAAATAAAGAGTTCATAAAAATGTTGAAGTTTTATACGTTAACTCAAATAAGTCTACACTCTTTGTTATAAGTCGTAAGTTGATTTCTGAGACTAAATTGTAAACAAGATAAACTCATCTTTAACAAAAAAAGTTTGAAAAATGTATTGTAATCACTTTTTTTTGCTAAATCCAGATTGTATTAATGAATAGCCAATATGTGCAAAGAGTTCACAAGAAAAGAGGTCCTAAGGCCCCAAAAACTTACAAACTATTTAAATCTGAAATAAGAAACATAAGGAAATTCTAAATTCCTAAGAAAATCCGGCCTGTCATCAAAACTTCACCCTTCACCATTTCTAAGATAACATCCCCTTTTTGCCATACAATCAGCTGCAAAATTTGCCTCACGAAAAGTATGAACAAAACGAATAGAATCATTACTTTCATTAATTCTTCTCCACCTGTGCTTAACAAACCAAGGAAGATTTGCACCAGTCAAGGCAGCAATCGCTCCCGTTGAATCTGAAATGTATTGTAATCACAATTAATATGTTCTAAGCCATTACGTCTAGTAAAATTTGCATTTTTGTGTACGTTGATTCAAGAAAATATGAAGGAAGTCAAATTTCACACTATAAGAAGGATGAAAGACCAGCCAGAACTAATCCAAATTCTAACAAATTTCATCTATTTTAATTAAATTGAAGACAAAGCCAAGACAAAAATAAAGAGTTCATAAAAATGTTGAATTTTTTTATACGTTAACTCAAAAAAGTCTACACTCTTCGTTATAAGTCGGAAGTTGATTTCTGAGACTAAATTGTAAACTAGAAAAACTCATCTTTAACGGAAAAAGATTGAAAAATGTATTGTAATCACAATTAATATGTTCTAAGGAAGTACGTCTAGTAAAAATTGCATTTCTATGTACGTTGATTCAAGAATATATGAAGGAAGTCAAATTTCACTATAGAAGAAGGACGAAAGACCAAGCAGAACTAATCCAAATCCTAAAAAATTTCATCTATCTTGAATCAAATAGAAATACAAAGCCAATACAAAAAGAAAGTATTCATAAAAATGTTGAATTTTATATACGTTAACTCAAAAAGTCTACACACTTCGTTATAAGTCGGAAATTGATTTCTGAGACTATATTGTAAACTAGATAAACTCATCTTTAACAAAAAAATTTGAAAAATGTATTGTAATTACAATTAATATGTTCTAAGGCAATATGTCTAGTAAAAATTGCATTTCTATATACGTTGATTCAAGAAAATATGAAGGTAGTCAAATATCACAATAGAAGAAGGATGAAAGACCAAGAAGAACTAATCCAAATCCTAACAAATTTCATCTATCTTGAATCAAATAGAAAGACAAAGCCAACACAAAAAGAAAGAGTTCATAAAAATGTTGAGTTTTATATACGTTAACTCAAAAAAGTCTACACACTTCGTTAAACATCTGAAATTGATTTCTGAGACTAAATTGTAAACTAGATAAACTCATCTTTAACAGAAAAAGTATGAAAAATGTATTGTAATCGCAATTAATATGTTGTAAGCGATCACGTCTAGAAAAAATAGCATTTCTGTGTACGTTGATTCAAGACAATATGAAGGAAGTCAAATTTCACACTATAAGAATGACGAAACACCAGCCAGAACTAATCCAAATTCTAACAAATTTCATCTATTTTAATTAAATTGAAGACAAAGCCAAGACAAAAATAAAGAGTTCATAAAAATGTTGAATTTTTTTATACGTTAACTCAAAAAAGTCTACACTCTTCGTTATAAGTCGGAAGTTGATTTCTGAGACTAAATTGTAAACTAGAAAAACTCATCTTTAACGGAAAAAGATTGAAAAATGTATTGTAATCACAATTAATATGTTCTAAGGAAGTACGTCTAGTAAAAATTGCATTTCTATGTACGTTGATTCAAGAATATATGAAGGAAGTCAAATTTCACTATAGAAGAAGGACGAAAGACCAAGCAGAACTAATCCAAATCCTAACAAATTTCATCTATCTTGAATCAAATAGAAATACAAAGCCAACACAAAAAGAAAGTATTCATAAAAATGTTGAATTTTATATACGTTAACTCAAAAAGTCTACACACTTCGTTATAAGTCGGAAATTGATTTCTGAGACTATATTGTAAACAAGATAAATTCATCTTTAACAGAAAAAGTTTGAAAAATGTATTGTAATTACAATTAATATGTTCTAAGGCTAGTAAAAATTGCATTTCTATGTACGTTGATTCAAGAAAATATGAAGGAAGTCAAATATCACAATAGAAGAAGGATGAAAGACCAAGAAGAACTAATCCAAATCCTAACAAATTTCATCTATCTTGAATCAAATAGAAAGACAAAGCCAAGACAAAAATAAAGAGTTCATAAAACTGTTGAATTTTTTATACGTTAACTCAAAAGAGTCTACACTCCTCGTTATAAGTCGGAAGTTGATTTTTGAGACTAAATTGTAAACTATAAAAACTCATCTTTAACAGAAAAAGTTTGAAAAATGTATTGTAATCACAATTAATATGTTCTAAGGAATTACGTCTAGTAAAAATTGCATTTTTATGTACGTTGATTCAAGAATATATGAAGGAAGTCAAATTTCACTATAGAAGAAGGACGAAAGACCAAGCAGAACTAATCCAAATCCTAACAGATTTCAGCTATCTTGAATCAAATAGAAATACAAAGCCAACACAAAAAAAAAGTATTCATAAAAATGTTGAATTTTATATACGTTAACTCAAAAAGTCTACACACTTCGTTATAAGTCAGAAATTGATTTCTGAGACTATATTGTAAACTAGATAAATTCATCTTTAACAGAAAAAGTTTGAAAAATTTATTGTAATTACAATTAATATGTTCTAAGGCAATACGTCTAGTAAAAATTGCATTTCTATGTACGTTGATTCAAGAAAATATGAAGGAAGTCAAATATCACAATAGAAGAAGGATAAAAGACCAAGAAGAACTAATCCAAATCCTACCAAATTTCATCTATCTTGAATCAAATAAGAAAGACAAAGCCAACACAAAAAGAAAGAGTTCATAAAAATGTTGAGTTTTATATACGTTAACTCAAAAAAGTCTACACACTTCGTTAAACATCTGAAATTGATTTCTGAGACTAAATTGTAAACTAGATAAACTCATCTTTAACAGAAAAAGTATGAAAAATGTATTGTAATCGCAATTAATATGTTGTAAGCGATCACGTCTAGAAAAAATAGCATTTCTGTGTACGTTGATTCAAGACAATATGAAGGAAGTCAAATTTCACACTATAAGAATGACGAAACACCAGCCAGAACTAATCCAAATTCTAACAAATTTCATCTATTTGAATCAAATTGAAAGATAAAGCCAAGACAAAAATAAAGAGCTCATAAAAATGTTGAATTTTTTTATACGTTAACTCAAAAAAGTCTACACTCTTCGTTATAAGTCGGAAGTTGATTTCTGAGAATAAATTGTAAACTAGAAAAACTCATCTTTAACAGAAAAAGTTTGAAAAATGTATTGTAATCACAATTAATATGTTCTAAGGAAGTACGTCTAGTAAAAATTGCATTTCTATGTATGTTGATTCAAGAATATATGAAGGAAGTGAAATTTCACTATAGAAGAAGGGAGAAAAACCAAGCAGAACTAATCCAAATCCTAACAAATTTCATCTATCTTGAATCAAATAGAAATACAAAGCCAACACAAAAACAAAGAGTTCATATAAATGTTGAGTTTTATATACGTTAACTCAAAAAAGTCTACACACTTCGTTATACATCTGAAATTGATTTCTGAGACTAAATTGTAAACTAGATAAACTCATCTTAAACAGAAAAAATATGAAAAATATATTGTAATCACAATTAATATGTTCTAAGCCATTACGTTTAGAAAAAATAGCATTTCTGTGTACGTTGATTCAAGAAAATATGAAGGAAGTCAAATTTCACACTATAAGAAGGATGAAAGACCAGCAAGAACTAATCCAAATTCTAACAAATTTCATCTATTTGAATCAAATTGAAACACAAAACCAAGACAAAAATAAAGAGTTCATAAAAATGTTGAATCTTTTATACGTTAACTCAAAAAAGTCTACACTCTTCGTTATAAGTCGGAAGTTGATTTATGAGACTAAATTGTAAACTAGAAAAACTCATCTTTAACAGAAAAAGTTTGAAAAATGTATTGTAATCACAATTAATATGTTCTAAGGAAGTACGTCTAGTAAAAATTGCATTTCTATGTACGTTGATTCAAGAATATATGAAGGAAGTCAAATTTCACTATAAAAGAAGGATGAAAGACCAGCCAGAACTAATCCAAATCCTAACAAATTTCATCTATCTTGAATCAAATAGAAATACAAAGCCAACAAAAAAAGAAAGTATTCATAAAAATGTTGAATTTTATATACGTTAACTCAAAAAGTCTACACACTTCGTTATAAGTCGGAAATTGATTTCTGAGACTATATTGTAAACTAGATAAATTCATCTTTAACAGAAAAACTTTGAAAAATGTATTGTAATTACAATTAATATGTTCTAAGGCAATACGTCTAGTAAAAATTGCATTTCTATGTATGTTGATTCAAGAATATATGAAGGAAGTGAAATTTCACTATAGAAGAAGGGCGAAAGACCAAGCAGAACTAATCCAAATCCTAACAAATTTCATCTATCTTGAATCAAATAGAAATACAAAGCCAACACAAAAAGAAAGAGTTCATATACATGTTGAGTTTTATATACGTTAACTCAAAAAAGTCTACACACTTCGTTATACATCTGAAATTGATTTTTGAGACTAAATTGTAAACTAGATAAACTCATCTTAAACAGAAAAAATATGAAAAATATATTGTAATCACAATTAATATGTTCTAAGCCATTACGTTTAGAAAAAATAGCATTTCTGTGTACGTTGATCAAGAAAATATGAAGGAAGTCAAATTTCACACTATAAGAAGGATGAAAGACCAGCAAGAACTAATCCAAATTCTAACAAATTTCATCTATTTGAATCAAATTGAAACACATAACCAAGACAAAAATAAAGAGTTCATAATAATGTTGAATCTTTTATACGTTAACTCAAAAAAGTCTACACTCTTCGTTATAAGTCGGAAGTTGATTTATGAGACTAAAGTGTAAACTAGAAAAACTCATCTTTAACAGAAAAAGTTTCAAAAATGTATTGTAATCACAATTAATATGTTCTAAGGAAGTACGTCTAGTAAAAATTGCATTTCTATGTACGTTGATTCAAGAATATATGAAGGAAGTCAAATTTCACTATAGAAGAAGGACGAAAGACCAAGCAGAACTAATCCAAATCCTAACAAATTTCATCTATCTTGAATCAAATAGAAATACAAAGCCAACACAAAAAGAAAGTATTCATAAAAATGTTGAATTTTATATACGTTAACTCAAAAAGTCTACACACTTCGTTATAAGTCGGAAATTGATTTCTGAGACTATATTGTAAACTAGATAAATTCATCTTTAACAGAAAAACTTTGAAAAATGTATTGTAATGACAATTAATATGTTCTAAGGCAATACGTCTAGTAAAAATTGCATTTCTATGTACGTTGATTCAAGAAAATATGAAGGAAGTCAAATATCACAATAGAAGAAGGATGAAAGACCAAGAAGAACTAATCCAAATCCTAACAAATTTCATCTATCTTGAATCAAATAGAAAGACAAAGCCAAGACAAAAATAAAGAGTTCATAAAACTGTTGAATTTTTTATACGTTAACTCAAAAAAGTCTACACTCCTCGTTATAAGTCGGAAGTTGATTTTTGAGACTAAATTGTAAACTATAAAAACTCATCTTTAACAGAAAAAGTTTGAAAAATGTATTGTAATCACAATTAATATGTTCTAAGGAATTACGTCTAGTAAAAATTGCATTTTTATGTACGTTGATTCAAGAATATATGAAGGAAGTCAAATTTCACTATAGAAGAAGGACGAAAGACCAAGCAGAACTAATCCAAATCCTAACAGATTTCAGCTATCTTGAATCAAATAGAAATACAAAGCCAACACAAAAAAAAAGTATTCATAAAAATGTTGAATTTTATATACGTTAACTCAAAAAGTCTACACACTTCGTTATAAGTCAGAAATTGATTTCTGAGACTATATTGTAAACTAGATAAATTCATCTTTAACAGAAAAAGTTTGAAAAATTTATTGTAATTACAATTAATATGTTCTAAGGCAATACGTCTAGTAAAAATTGCATTTCTATGTACGTTGATTCAAGAAAATATGAAGGAAGTCAAATATCACAATAGAAGAAGGATAAAAGACCAAGAAGAACTAATCCAAATCCTACCAAATTTCATCTATCTTGAATCAAATAAGAAAGACAAAGCCAACACAAAAAGAAAGAGTTCATAAAAATGTTGAGTTTTATATACGTTAACTCAAAAAAGTCTACAAACTTCGTTATACATCTGAAATTGATTTCTGAGACTAAATTGTAAACTAGATAAACTCATCTTTAACAGAAAAAGTATGAAAAATGTATTGTAATCACAATTAATATGTTCTAAGCCATTATGTCTAGAAAAAATAGCATTTCTGTGTACGTTGATTCAAGAAAATATGAAGGAAGTCAAATATCACACTATAAGAAGGATGAAAGACCAGCCAAAAGTAATCCAAATTATTACAAATTTCATCTATTTGAATCAAATTGAAAGATAAAGCCAAGACAAAAATAAAGAGCTCATAAAAATGTTGAATTTTTTTATACGTTAACTCAAAAAAGTCTACACTCTTCGTTATAAGTCGGAAGTTGATTTCTGAGAATAAATTGTAAACTAGAAAAACTCATCTTTAACATAAAAAGTTTGAAAAAATGTATTGTAATCACAATTAATATGTTCTAAGGAAGTACGTCTAGTAAAAATTGCATTTCTATGTATGTTGATTCAAGAATATATGAAGGAAGTGAAATTTAACTATAGAAGAAGGGCGAAAGACCAAGCAGAACTAATCCAAATCCTAACAAATTTCATCTATCTTGAATCAAATAGAAATACAAAGCCAACACAAAAAGAAAGAGTTCATATAAATGTTGAGTTTTATATATGTTAACTCAAAAAAGTCTACACACTTCGTTATACATCTGAAATTGATTTCTGAGACTAAATTGTAAACTAGATAAACTCATCTTAAACAGAAAAAGTATGAAAAATATATTGTAATCACAATTAATATGTTCTAAGCCATTAAGTCTAGAAAAAATAGCATTTCTGTATACGTTGATTCAAGAAAATATGAAGGAAGTCAAATTTCACACTATAAGAAGGATGAAAGACCAGCAAGAACTAATCCAAATTCTAACAAATTTCATCTATTTGAATCAAATTGAAAGACAAAACCAAGACAAAAATAAAGAGTTCATAAAAATGTTGAATCTTTTATACCTTAACTCAAAAAAGTCTACACTCTTCGTTATAAGTAGGAAGTTGATTTCTGAGACTAAATTGTAAACTAGAAAAACTCATCTTTAACAGAAAAAGTTTGAAAAATGTATTGTAATCACAATTAATATGTTCTAAGGAAGTACGTCTAGTAAAAATTGCATTTCTATGTACGTTGATTCAAGAATATATGAAGGAAGTCAAATTTCACTATAGAAGAAGGACGAAAGACCAAGCAGAACTAATCCAAATCCTAACAAATTTCATCTATCTTGAATCAAATAGAAATACAAAGCCAACACAAAAATAAAGTATTCATAAAAATGTTGAATTTTATATACGTTAACTCAAAAAGTCTACACACTTCGTTATAAGTCGGAAATTGATTTCTGAGACTATATTGTAAACTAGATAAATTCATCTTTAACAGAAAAAGTTTGAAAAATGTATTGTAATTACAATTAATATGTTCTAAGGCAATACGTCTAGTAAAAATTGCATTTCTATGTACGTTGATTCAAGAAAATATGAAGGAAGTCAAATATCACAATAGAAGAAGGATGAAAGACCAAGAAGAACTAATCCAAATCCTAACAAATTTCATCTATCTTGAATCAAATAGAAAGACAAAGCCAACACAAAAAGAAAGAGTTCATAAAAATGTTGAGTTTTATATACGTCAACTCAAAAAAGTCTACAAACTTCGTTATACATCTGAAATTGATTTCTGAGACTAAATTGTAAACTAGATAAACTCATCTTTAACAGAAAAAGTTTGAAAAATGTATTGTAATTACAATTAATATGTTCTAAAGCAATACGTCTAGTAAAAATAGCATTTCTGTGTACGTTGATTCAAGAAAATATGAAGGAAGTCAAATATCACACTATAAGAAGGATGAAAGACCAGCCAAAAGTAATCCAAATTATTACAAATTTCATCTATTTGAATCAAATTGAAAGATAAAGCCAAGACAAAAATAAAGAGCTCATAAAAATGTTGAATTTTTTTATACGTTAACTCAAAAAAGTCTACACTCTTCGTTATAAGTCGGAAGTTGATTTCTGAGACTAAATTGTAAACTAGAAAAACTCATCTTTAACAGAAAAAGTTTGAAAAATGTATTGTAATCACAATTAATATGTTCTAAGGAAGTACGTCTAGTAAAAATTGCATTTCTATGTATGTTGATTCAAGAATATATGAAGGAAGTGAAATTTCACTATAGAAGAAGGGCGAAAGACCAAGCAGAACTAATCCAAATCCTAACAAATTTCATCTATCTTGAATCAAATAGAAATACAAAGACAACACAAAAAGAAAGAGTTCATATAAATGTTGAGTTTTATATACGTTAACTCAAAAAAGTCTACACACTTTGTTATACATCTGAAATTGATTTCTGAGACTAAATTGTAAACTAGATAAACTCATCTTAAACAAAAAAAGTATGAAAAATATATTGTAATCACAATTAATATGTTCTAAGCCATTACGGCTAGATAAAATAGCATTTCTGTGTACGTTGATTCAAGAAAATATGAAGGAAGTCAAATTTCACACTATAAGAAGGATGAAAGACCAGCAAGAACTAATCCAAATTCTAACAAATTTCATCTATTTGAATCAAATTGAAAGACAAAACCAAGACAAAAATAAAGAGTTCATAAAAATGTTGAATCTTTTATACGTTAACTCAAAAAAGTCTACACTCTTCGTTATAAGTCGGAAGTTGATTTCTGAGACTAAATTGTAAACTAGAAAAACTCATCTTTAACAGAAAAAGTTTGAAAAATGTATTGTAATCACAATTAATATGTTCTAAGGAAGTACGTCTAGTAAAAATTGCATTTCTATGTACGTTGATTCAAGAATATATGAAGGAAGTCAAATTTCACTATAAAAGAAGGATGAAAGACCAGCCAGAACTAATCCAAATCCTAACAAATTTCATCTATCTTGAATCAAATAGAAATACAAAGCCAACAAAAAAAGAAAGTATTCATAAAAATGTTGAATTTTATATACGTTAACTCAAAAAGTCTACACACTTCGTTATAAGTCGGAAATTGATTTCTGAGACTATATTGTAAACTAGATAAATTCATCTTTAACAGAAAAACTTTGAAAAATGTATTGTAATTACAATTAATATGTTCTAAGGCAATACGTCTAGTAAAAATTGCATTTCTATGTATGTTGATTCAAGAATATATGAAGGAAGTGAAATTTCACTATAGAAGAAGGGCGAAAGACCAAGCAGAACTAATCCAAATCCTAACAAATTTCATCTATCTTGAATCAAATAGAAATACAAAGCCAACACAAAAAGAAAGAGTTCATATACATGTTGAGTTTTATATACGTTAACTCAAAAAAGTCTACACACTTCGTTATACATCTGAAATTGATTTTTGAGACTAAATTGTAAACTAGATAAACTCATCTTAAACAGAAAAAATATGAAAAATATATTGTAATCACAATTAATATGTTCTAAGCCATTACGTTTAGAAAAAATAGCATTTCTGTGTACGTTGATCAAGAAAATATGAAGGAAGTCAAATTTCACACTATAAGAAGGATGAAAGACCAGCAAGAACTAATCCAAATTCTAACAAATTTCATCTATTTGAATCAAATTGAAACACATAACCAAGACAAAAATAAAGAGTTCATAAAAATGTTGAATCTTTTATACGTTAACTCAAAAAAGTCTACACTCTTCGTTATAAGTCGGAAGTTGATTTATGAGACTAAATTGTAAACTAGAAAAACTCATCTTTAACAGAAAAAGTTTCAAAAATGTATTGTAATCACAATTAATATGTTCTAAGGAAGTACGTCTAGTAAAAATTGCATTTCTATGTACGTTGATTCAAGAATATATGATGGAAGTCAAATTTCACTATAGAAGAAGGACGAAAGACCAAGCAGAACTAATCCAAATCCTAACAAATTTCATCTATCTTGAATCAAATAGAAATACAAAGCCAACACAAAAAGAAAGTATTCATAAAAATGTTGAATTTTATATACGTTAACTCAAAAAGTCTACACACTTCGTTATAAGTCGGAAATTGATTTCTGAGACTATATTGTAAACAAGATAAATTCATCTTTAACAGAAAAAGTTTGAAAAATGTATTGTAATTACAATTAATATGTTCTAAGGCTAGTAAAAATTGCATTTCTATGTACGTTGATTCAAGAAAATATGAAGGAAGTCAAATATCACAATAGAAGAAGGATGAAAGACCAAGAAGAACTAATCCAAATCCTAACAAATTTCATCTATCTTGAATCAAATAGAAAGACAAAGCCAAGACAAAAATAAAGTGTTCATAAAACTGTTGAATATTTTATACGTTAACTCAAAAAAGTCTACACTCCTCGTTATAAGTCGGAAGTTGATTTTTGAGACTAAATTGTAAACTATAAAAACTCATCTTTAACAGAAAAAGTTTGAAAAATGTATTGTAATCACAATTAATATGTTCTAAGGAAATACGTCTGGTAAAAATTGCATTTCTATGTACGTTGATTCAAGAATATATAAAGGAAGTCAAATTGCACTATAGAAGAAGGACGAAAGACCAAGCAGAACTAATCCAAATCCTAACAAATTTCATCTATCTTGAATCAAATAGAAATACAAAGCCAACACAAAAATAAAGTATTCATAAAAATGTTGAATTTTATATACGTTAACTCAAAAAGTCTACACACTTCGTTATAAGTCGGAAATTGATTTCTGAGACTATATTGTAAACTAGATAAATTCATCTTTAACAGAAAAAGTTTGAAAAATGTATTGTAATTACAATTAATATGTTCTAAGGCAATACGTCTAGTAAAATTGCATTTCTATGTACGTTGATTCAAGAAAGTATGAAGGAAGTCAAATATCACAATAGAAGAAGGATGAGACCAAGAAGAACTAATCCAAATCCTAACAAATTTCATCTATCTTGAATCAAATAGAAAGACAAAGCCAACACAAAAAGAAAGAGTTCATAAAAATGTTGAGTTTTATATACGTTAACCCAAAAAAGTCAACACACTTCGTTATACATCTGAAATTGATTTCTGAGACTAAATTGTAAACTAGATAAACTCATCTTTAACAGAAAAAGTATGAAAAATGTATTGTGTTCTAAGCCATTACGTCTAGAAAAAATAGCATTTCTGTGTACGTTGATTAAAGAAAATATGAAGGAAGTTAAATTTCACACTATAAGAAGGATGAAAGACCATCCAGAACTATTCCAAATTCTAACAAATTTCATCTATTTGAATCAAATTGAAAGACAAAGCCAAGCCAAAAATAAAGAGTTCATAAAAATGTTGAATTTTTTATACGTTAACTCAAAAAAATCTACACTCTTCGTTATAAGTCGGAAGTTGATTTCTGAGACTAAATTGTAAACTAGAAAAACTCATCTTTAACAGAAAAAGTTTGAAAAATGTATTGTAATCACAATTAATATGTTCTAAGGAAGTACGTCTAGTAAAAATTGCATTTCTATGTACGTTGATTCAAGAATATATGAAGGAAGTCAAATATCACTATAGAAGAAGGACGAAAGACCAAGCAGAACTAATCCAAATCCTAACAAATTTCATTTATCTTGAATCAAATAGAAATACAAAGCCAACACAAAAATAAAGTATTCATAAAAATGTTGAATTTCATATACTTTAACTCAAAAAGTCTACACACTTCGTTATAAGTCGGAAATTGATTTCTGAGACTATATTGTAAACTAGATATAAGGTTCTTATTGGTTCATTCTAAGGTTCATTCTATTGTGGACAAGCATTCTAAGGTTCTTATTGGTGATGGGAGGGCTACATCTCTTTATTTTGATGTTTGGTATGGGAATGAGAGCATTGCTGATATGCTTAATGAAACTGACCTCGACAGAAATGTTAAGGTTAGTGATATTATTGATAATAATACTTGGAAGTTGCAGGGTATTCATCTTCAGAACTTGATGCGTGCTGGGGTAGTCGTAGATGATTTGCCTTTGTTGCAAGGAGGGAAGGATTGTAGAATTTGGATGCCGAAGATGAATGGACGTTTTTCTGTTTCATCAGCTAAGAATCTCATTAGAAGGGAGTATTCAACTTCAGCGGTGTATGGTATTTTGTGGAGGAAAGAAATTCATCCAAAACTTGCTTCCCAGAATTGGAAGATTTGTAGAGAGGTTTGTGCTACTCAAGACAAGATTAGAAGTAGATTCAAAATTGAATTAGCCAACAAATGTTACTTATGCAAGGCGGATGAGGAATCTTTGGAGCACATTATATGGATTTGTTCGTTTGCTACGCAAATCTGGCAGTGGTGTTCAAGTTTGTTTAATTTAAGACCTTATTATGATGTTGTGACTTCATATAAATCAGCAAAAGATAGGAGTCGTATTATCAAAGATTTATGGCTTCTTGCTAATTTGGTGATTCGCTCGGAGTTGTGGCAGACTAGAAATATAGCTTGTTTTCAAAATTTGGCACCTAGCATTCACTTCTTCAAGAAGAAAGTTTTCTTTTTGGTTCATGAATATTCTGTTAGGGTGAAGAGTTCCATGCGTGATACTTCAGCATATTTGGAGATTTTAAACCACTTCCGTGTGGCTCATAGGCAGGTATATCAGGTCGAACCAATTGAAGTTTTTTGGCATCCTCCTAATAGGGATGAGATTTTATTATGTTGTGATGGTGCGGCTAAAGGAAACCCAGGTGTTGCGGGGGCTGGTGTTGTGGTGCGTGATGCGGATTGTAACTTTGTTGGTGCTATGAGCATTGGGCTGGGAATTACAAATAATTTTCTTGGCTGAACTTTATGGTGTTATTGTTGGTTTAGAATGGGCTTTGAAGTGGAATGTGAGAAAGGTTCTTGTGCGTTCAGATTCAATGGGAGCTATTGCTGCCTTGATGGGTACAAATCTTCCTTGGTTTGTTAAACACAGGTGGAGAAGAGTTAACAGCAGTTATGATTCTATTCGTTTTGTTCATACATTTCGTGAGGCAAACTTTGCAGCTGACTGTATGGCAAAAAGGGGATGTTATCTTAGAAATGGTGAAGGGTTAATCTTTGATGAAAGGCCGGATTTTCTTAGATATTTAGAATTTCCATATGTTTCTTATTTCAGATTTAAATAGTTTGTAAGTTTTTGGGGTCTTAGGACCTCTTTTCTTGTGAACTCTTTGTACATATTGGCTATTCATTAATACAATCCGGATTTAGCAAAAAAAACTAGATAAACTCATCTTTAACAGAAAAAGTTTGAAAAATGTATTGTAATCACAATTAATATGTTCTAAGGAAGTACGTCTAGTAAAAGTTGCATTTCTATGTACGTTGATTCAAGAATATATGAAGGAAGTCAAATTTCACTATAGAAGAAGGACGAAAGACCAAGCTGAACTAATCCAAATCCTAACAAATTTCATCTATCTTGAATCAAATAAAAATACAAAGCCAACACAAAAAGAAAGTATTCATAAAAATGTTGAATTTTATATACGTTAACTCAAAAAGTCTACACACTTCGTTATAAGTCGGAAATTGATTTCTGAGACTATATTGTAAACTAGATAAATTCACCTTTAACAGAAAAAGTTTGAAAAATGTATTGTAATTACAATTAATATGTTCTAAGGCAATACGTCTAGTAACAATTGCATTTCTATGTACGTTGATTCAAGAAAATATGAAGGAAGTCAAATATCACAATAGAAGAAGGATGAAAGACCAAGAAGAACTAATCCAAATCCTAACAAATTTCATCTATCTTGAATCAAATAGAAAGACAAAGCCAAGACAAAAATAAAGAGTTCATAAAACTGTTGAATTTTTTATACGTTAACTCAAAAAAGTCTACACTCCTCGTTATAAGTCGGAAGTTGATTTTTGAGACTAAATTGTAAACTATAAAAACTCATCTTTAACAGAAAAAGTTTGAAAAATGTATTGTAATCACAATTAATATGTTCTAAGGAAGTACGTCTAGTAAAAATTGCATTTCTATGTACGTTGATTCAAGAATATATAAAGGAAGTCAAATTTCACTATAGAAGAAGGACGAAAGACCAAGCAGAACTTATCCAAATCCTAACAAATTTCATCTATCTTGAATCAAATAGAAATACAAAGCCAACACAAAAATAAAGTATTCATAAAAATGTTGAATTTTATATACGTTAACTCAAAAAGTCTACACACTTCGTTATAAGTCGGAAATTGATTTCTGAGACTATATTGTAAACTTGATAAATTCTTCTTTAACAGAAAAAGTTTGAAAAATGTATTGTAATTACAATTAATATGTTCTAAGGCAATACGTCTAGTAAAAATTGCATTTCTATGTACGTTGATTCAAGAAAATATGAAGGAAGTCAAATATCACAATAGAAGAAGGATGAAAGACCAAGAAGAACTAATCCAAATCCTAACAAATTTCATCTAACTTGAATCAAATAGAAAGACAAAGCCAACACAAAAAGAAAGAGTTCATAAAAATGTTGAGTTTTATATACGTTAACTCAAAAAAGTCTACACACTTCGTTATACATCTGAAATTGATTTCTGAGACTAAATTGTAAACTAGATAAACTCATCTTTAACAGAAAAAGTATGAAAAATGTATTGTGTTCTAAGCCATTACGTCTAGAAAAAATAGCATTTTTGTGTACGTTGATTAAAGAAAATATGAAGGAAGTTAAATTTCACACTATAAGAAGGATGAAAGACCAGCCAGAACTAATCCAAATTCTAACAAATTTCATCTATTTGAATCAAATTGAAAGACAAAGCCAAGACAAATATAAAGAGTTCATAAAGATGTTGAATTTTTTATACGTTAACTCAAAAAAGTCTACACTCTTCGTTATAAGTCGGAAGTTGATTTCTGAGACTAAATTGTAAACTAGAAAAACTCATCTTTAACAGAAAAAGTTTGAAAAATGTATTGTAATCACAATTAATATGTTCTAAGGAAGTACGTCTAGTAAAAATTGCATTTCTATGTACGTTGATTCAAGAATATATGAAGGAAGTCAAATTTCACTATAGAAGAAGGACGAAAGACCAAGCAGAACTAATCCAAATCCTAACAAATTTCATTTATCTTGAATCAAATAAAAATACAAAGCCAACACAAAAAGAAAGTATTCATAAAAATGTTGAATTTCATATACTTTAACTCAAAAAGTCTACACACTTCGTTGAATTTCTGAGACTATATTGTAAACTAGATATAAGGTTCTTATTGGTTCATTTTAAGGTTCATTCTATTGTGGACAAGCATTCTAAGGTTCTTATTGGTGATGGGAGGGCTACATCTCTTTATTTTGATGTTTGGTATGGGAATGAGAGCATTGCTGATATGCTTAATGAAACTGACCTCGACAGAAATGTTAAGGTTAGTGATATTATTGATAATAATACTTGGAAGTTGCAGGGTATTCATCTTCAGAACTTGATGCGTGCTGGGGTAGTCGTAGATGATTTGCCTTTGTTGCAAGGAGGGAAGGATTGTAGAATTTGGATGCCGAAGATGAATGGACGTTTTTCTGTTTTATCAGCTAAGAATCTCATTAGAAGGGAGTATTCAACTTCAGCGGTGTATGGTCTTTTGTGGAGGAAAGAAATTCATCCAAAACTTGTTGCCCAGAATTGGAAGATTTGTAGAGAGGTTTGTGCTACTCAAGACAAGATTAGAAGTAGATTCAAAATTGAATTAGGCAACAAATGTTACTTATGCAAGGCGGATGAGGAATCTTTGGAGCACATTATATGGATTTGTTCGTTTGCTACGCAAATCTGGCAGTGGTGTTCAAGTTTGTTTAATTTAAGACCATATTATGATGTTGTGACTTCATATAAATCAGCAAAAGGTAGGAGTCGTATTATCAAAGATTTATGGCTTCTTGCTAATTTGGTGATTCACTCGGAGTTGTGGCAGACTAGAAATATAGCTTGTTTTCAAAATTTGGCACCTAGCATTCACTTCTTCAAGAAGAAAGTTTTCTTTTTGGTTCATGAATATTCTGTTAGGGTGAAGAGTTCCATGCGTAATACTTCAGCATATTTGGAGATTTTGAACCACTTCCGTGTGGCTCATAGGCAGGTATATCAGGTCGAACCAATTGAAGTTTTTTGGCATCCTCCTAATAGGGATGAGATTTTATTATGTTGTGATGGTGCGGCTAAAGGAAACCCAGGTGTTGCGGGGCTGGTGTTGTGGTGCGTGATGCGGATTTTAACTTTGTTGGTGCTATGAGCATTGGGCTGGGAATTACAAATAATTTTCTTGGCTGAACTTTATGGTGTTATTTTTGGTTTAGAATGGGCTTTGAAGTGGAATGTGAGAAAGGTTCTTGTGCGTTCAGATTCAATGGGAGCTATTGCTGCCTTGACGGGTACAAATCTTCCTTGGTTTGTTAAACACAGGTGGAGAAGAGTTAACAGCAGTTATGATTCTATTCGTTTTGTTCATACATTTCGTGAGGCAAACTTTGCAGCTGACTGTATGGCAAAAAGGGGATGTTATCTTAGAAATGGTGAAGGGTTAATCTTTGATGAAAGGCCGGATTTTCTTAGATATTTAGAATTTCCATATGTTTCTTATTTCAGATTTAAATAGTTTGTAAGTTTTTGGGGTCTTAGGACCTCTTTTCTTGTGAACTCTTTGTACATATTGGATATTCATTAATACAATCTGGATTTAGCAAAAAAAAAAGTAAACTAGATAAACTCATCTTTAACAGAAAAAGTTTGAAAAATGTATTGTAATTACAATTAATATGTTCTAAGGCAATACGTCTAGTAAAAATTGCATTTCTATTTACGTTGATTAAAGAAAATATGAAGGAAGTCAAATATCACACTATAAGAAGGATGAAAGACCAGCCAAAAGTAATCCAAATTATTACAAATTTCATCTATTTGAATCAAATTGAAAGATAAAGCCAAGACAAAAATAAAGAGCTCATAAAAATGTTGAATTTTTTTATACGTTAACTCAAAAAAGTCTACACTCTTCGTTATAAGTCGGAAGTTGATTTCTGAGACTAAATTGTAAACTAGAAAAACTCATCTTTAACAGAAAAAGTTTGAAAAATGTATTGTAATCACAATTAATATGTTCTAAGGAAGTACGTCTAGTAAAAATTGCATTTCTATGTATGTTGATTCAAGAATATATGAAGGAAGTGAAATTTCACTATAGAAGAAGGGCGAAAGACCAAGCAGAACTAATCCAAATCCTAACAAATTTCATCTATCTTGAATCAAATAGAAATACAAAGACAACACAAAAAGAAAGAGTTCATATAAATGTTGAGTTTTATATACGTTAACTCAAAAAAGTCTACACACTTTGTTATACATCTGAAATTGATTTCTGAGACTAAATTGTAAACTAGATAAACTCATCTTAAACAAAAAAAGTATGAAAAATATATTGTAATCACAATTAATATGTTCTAAGCCATTACGGCTAGATAAAATAGCATTTCTGTGTACGTTGATTCAAGAAAATATGAAGGAAGTCAAATTTCACACTATAAGAAGGATGAAAGACCAGCAAGAACTAATCCAAATTCTAACAAATTTCATCTATTTGAATCAAATTGAAAGACAAAACCAAGACAAAAATAAAGAGTTCATAAAAATGTTGAATCTTTTATACGTTAACTCAAAAAAGTCTACACTCTTCGTTATAAGTCGGAAGTTGATTTCTGAGACTAAATTGTAAACTAGAAAAACTCATCTTTAACAGAAAAAGTTTGAAAAATGTATTGTAATCACAATTAATATGTTCTAAGGAAGTACGTCTAGTAAAAATTGCATTTCTATGTACGTTGATTCAAGAATATATGAAGGAAGTCAAATTTCACTATAGAAGAAGGACGAAAGACCAAGCAGAGCTAATCCAAATCCTAACAAATTTCATCTATCTTGAATCAAATAGAAATACAAAGCCAACACAAAAATAAAGTATTAATAAAAATGTTGAATTTTATATACGTTAACTCAAAAAGTCTACACACTTCGTTATAAGTCGGAAATTGATTTATGAGACTATATTGTAAACTAGATTAACTCATCTTTAACAAAAAAAAGTTTGAAAAATGTATTGTAATTACAATTAATATGTTCTAAGGCAATACGTCTAGTGAAAATTGCATTTCTATGTACGTTGATTCAAGAAAATATCGTTTTGCAGCTGATGCAATGGCAAAGCGTGGTTGTTTACTAGAGGACGGGGTTGGTTTTCACTTTTAAGGTCGGCCAGTTTTTTTAAGTTCTTTTGAGTTTCCAAATGTAATTTATTATCGTTTTAAATAGGTTTTAGGAGTTTTTTAGGGGTTTCTCTGATCCCTTTTCTCCTTCACCTATCTTGTAAATATCTTTTTTATCAATATATTTTCTTGACTTAGCAAAAAAAAAAGATTGAAGAAAATATGAAGGAAGTCAGATATCACAATAGAAGAAGGATGAAAGACCAAGAAGAACTAATCCAAATCCTAACAAATTTCATCTATCTTGAATCAAATAGAAAGACAAAGCCAACACAAAAAGAAAGAGTTCATAAAAATGTTGAGTTTTATATACGTTGACTCAAAAAAGTCTACACACTTCGTTAAACATCTGAAATTGATTTCTGAGACTAAATTGTAAACTAGATAAACTCATCTTTAACAGAAAAAGTATGAAAAATGTATTGTAATCGCAATTAATATGTTGTAAGCGATTACGTCTAGAAAAAATAGCATTTTTGTGTACGTTGATTCAAGACAATATGAAGGAAGTCAAATTTCACACTATAAGAAGGACGAAACACCAGCAAGAACAAATCCAAATTCTAACAAATTTCAACTATTTGAATCAAATTGAAAGACAAAGCCAAGACAAAAATAAAGAGTTCATAAAAATGTTGAATTTTTTATACGTTAACTCAAAAAGTCTACACCCTTCGTTATAAGTCGAAAGTTGATTTCTGAGACTAAATTGTAAACTAGAAAAATCATCTTTAACAGAAAAAGTTTGAAAAATGTATTGTAATCACAATTAATATGTTCTAAGGAAGTACGTCTAGTAAAAATTGCATTTCTATGTATGTTGATTCAAGAATATATGAAGGAAGTGATATTTCACTATAGAAGAAGGGCGAAAGACCAAGCAGAACTAATCCAAATCCTAACAAATTTCATCTATCTTGAATCAAATAGAAATACAAAGCCAACACAAAAAGAAAGAGTTCATATAAATGTTGAGTTTTATATACGTTAACTCAAAAAAGTCTACACACTTCGTTATACATCTGAAATTGATTTCTGAGACTAAATTGTAAACTAGATAAACTCAATCTTAAACAGAAAAAGTATGAAAAATATATTGTAATCACAATTAATATGTTCTAAGCCATTACGTCTAGAAAAAATAGCATTTCTGTGTACGTTGATTCAAGAAAATATGAAGGAAGTCAAATTTCACACATTAAGAAGGATGAAAGACCAGCAAGAACTAATCCAAATTCTAACAAATTTCATCTATTTGAATCAAATTGAAAGACAAAACCAAGACAAAAATAAAGAGTTCATAAAAATGTTGAATCTTTTATACGTTAACTCAAAAAAGTCTACACTCTTCGTTATAAGTCGGAAGTTGATTTATGAGACTAAATTGTAAACTAGAAAAACTCATCTTTAACAGAAAAAGTTTGAAAAATGTATTGTAATCACAATTAATATGTTCTAAGGAAGTACGTCTAGTAAAAATTGCATTTCTATGTACGTTGATTCAAGAATATATGAAGGAAGTCAAATTTCACTATAGAAGAAGGACGAAAGACCAAGCAGAACTAATCCAAATCCTAACAAATTTCATCTATCTTGAATCAAATAGAAATACAAAGCCAACACAAAAAGAAAGTATTCATAAAAATGTTGAATTTTATATACGTTAACTCAAAAAGTCTACACACTTCGTTATAAGTCGGAAATTGATTTCTGAGACTATATTGTAAACTAGATAAATTCATATTTAACAGAAAAAGTTTGAAAAATGTATTGTAATTACAAATAATATGTTCTAAGGCAATACGTCTAGTAAAAATTGCATTTCTATGTACGTTGATTCAAGAAAATATGAAGGAAGTCAAATATCACAATAGAAGAAGGTTGAAAGACCAAGAAGAACTAATCCAAATCCTAACAAATTTCATCTATCTTGAATCAAATAGAAAGACAAAGCCAAGACAAAAATAAAGAGTTCATAAAACTGTTGAATTTTTTATACGTTAACTCAAAAAAGTCTACACTCCTCGTTATAAGTCGGAAGTTGATTTTTGAGACTAAATTGTAAACTATGAAAACTCATCTTTAACAGAAAAAGTTTGAAAAATGTATTGTAATCACAATTAATATGTTCTAAGGAAGTACGTCTAGTAAAAATTGCATTTCTATGTACGTTGATTCAAGAATATATAAAGGAAGTCAAATTTCACTATAGAAGAAGGACGAAAGACCAAGCAGAACTAATCCAAATCCTAATAAATTTCATCTATCTTGAATCAAATAGAAATACAAAGCCAACACAATGTAATCACAATTAATATGTTCTAAGGAAGTACGTCTAGTAAAAATTGCATTTCTATGTACGTTGATTCAAGAATATATGAAGGAAGTCAAATTTCACTATAGAAGAAGGACGAAAGACCAAGCAGAACTAATCCAAATCCTAACAAATTTCATCTATCTTGAATCAAATAGAAATACAAAGCCAACACAAAAATAAAGTATTCATAAAAATGTTGAATTTTATATACGCTAACTCAAAAAGTCTACACACTTCGTTATAAGTCGGAAATTGATTTCTGAGACTATATTGTAAACTAGATAAATTCATCTTTAACAGAAAAAGTTTGAAAAATGTATTGTAATTACAATTAATATGTTCTAAGGCAATACGTCTAGTAAAAATTGCATTTCTATGTACGTTGATTCAAGAAAATATGAAGGAAGTCAAATATCACAATAGAAGAAGGATGAAAGACCAAGAAGAACTAATCCAAATCCTAACAAATTTCATCTATCTTGAATCAAATAGAAAGACAAAGCCAAGACAAAAATAAAGAGTTCATAAAACTGTTGAATTTTTTATACGTTAACTCAAAAAAGTCTACACTCCTCGTTATAAGTCGGAAGTTGATTTTTGAGACTAAATTGTAAACTATAAAAACTCATCCTTAACAGAAAAAGTTTGAAAAATGTATTGTAATCACAATTAATATGTTCTAAGGAAGTACGTCTAGTAAAAATTGCATTTCTATGTACGTTGATTCAAGAATATATAAAGGAAGTCAAATTTCACTATAGAAGAAGGACGAAAGACCAAGCAGAACTAATCCAAATCCTAACAAATTTCATCTATCTTGAATCAAATAGAAATACAAAGCCAACACAAAAATAAAGTATTCATAAAAATGTTGAATTTTATATAGGTTAACTCAAAAAGTCTACACACTTCGTTATAAGTCGGAAATTGATTTCTGAGACTATATTGTAAACTAGATAAATTCATCTTTAACAGTTAAAGTTTGAAAAATGTATTGTAATTATAATTAATATGTTCTAAGGCAATACGTCTAGTAAAAATTGCATTTCTATGTACGTTGATTCAGGAAAATATGAAGGAAGTCAAATATCACAATAGAAGAAGGATGAAAGACCAAGAAGAACTAATCCAAATCCTAACAAATTTCATCTATCTTGAATCAAATAGAAAGACAAAGCCAAGACAAAAATAAAAAGTTCATAAAACTGTTGAATTTTTTATACGTTAACTCAAAAAAGTCTACACTCCTCGTTATAAGTCGGAAGTTGGTTTTTGAGACTAAATTGTAAACTATAAAAACTCATCTTTAACAGAAAAAGTTTGAAAAATGTATTGTAATCACAATTAATATGTTCTAAGGAAGTACGTCTAGTAAAAATTGCATTTCTATGTACGTTGATTCAAGAATATATAAAGGAAGTCAAATTTCACTATAGAAGAAGGACGAAAGACCAAGCAGAACTAATCCAAATCCTAACAAATTTCATCTATCTTGAATCAAATAGAAATACAAAGCCAACATAAAAATAAAGTATTCATAAAAATGTTGAATTTTATATACGTTAACTCAAAAAGTCTACACACTTCGTTATAAGTCGGAAATTGATTTCTGAGACTATATTGTAAACTAGATAAATTCATCTTTAACAGAAAAAGTTTGAAAAATGTATTGTAATTACAATTAATATGTTCTAAGGCAATACGTCTAGTAAAAATTGCATTTCTATGTACGTTGATTCAAGAAAATATGAAGGAAGTCAAATATCACAATAGAAGAAGGATGAAAGACCAAGAAGAACTAATCCAAATCCTAACAAATTTAATCTATCTTGAATCAAATAGAAAGACAAAGCCAACACAAAAAGAAAGAGTTCATAAAAATGTTGAGTTTTATATACGTTAACTCAAAAAAGTCTACACACTTCTTTATACATCTGAAATTGATTTCTGAGACTAAATTGTAAACAAGATAAACTCATCTTTAACAGAAAAATATGAAAAATGTATTGTAATCACAATTAATATGTTCTAAGGAAGTACGTCTAGTAAAAATTGCATTTCTATGTACGTTGATTCAAGAATATATAAAGGAAGTCAAATTTCACTATAGAAGAAGGACGAAAGACCAAGCAGAACTATTCCAAATCCTAACAAATTTCATTTATCTTGAATCAAATAGAAATACAAAGCCAACACAAAAAGGAAGTATTCATAAATATGTTGAATTTCATATACTTTAACTCAAAAAGTCTACACACTTCGTTATAAGTCGGAAATTGATTTCTGAGACTATATTGTAAACTAGATAAACTCATCTTTAACAGAAAAAGTATGAAAAATGTATTGTGTTCTAAGCCATTACGTCTAGAAAAAATAGCATTTCTGTGTACGTTGATTAAAGAAAATATGAAGGAAGTTAAATTTCACACTATAAGAAGGATGAAAGACCAGCCAGAACTAATCCAAATTCTAACAAATTTCATCTATTTGAATCAAATTGAAAGACAAAGCCAAGACAAAAATAAAGAGTTCATAAAAATGTTGAATTTTTTATACGTTAACTCAAAAAAGTCTACACTCTTCGTTATAAGTCGGAAGTTGATTTTTGAGACTAAATTGTAAACTAGAAAAACTCATCTTTAACAGAAAAAGTTTGAAAAATGTATTGTAATCACAATTAATATGTTCTAAGGAAGTACGTCTAGTAAAAATTGCATTTCTATGTACGTTGATTCAAGAATATATGAAGGAAGTCAAATTTCACTATAGAAGAAGGACGAAAGACCAAGCAGAACTAATCCAAATCCTAACAAATTTCATTTATCTTGAATCAAATAGAAATACAAAGCCAACACAAAAAGGAAGTATTCATAAATATGTTGAATTTCATATACTTTAACTCAAAAAGTCTACACACTTCGTTATAAGTCGGAAATTGATTTCTGAGACTATATTGTAAACTAGATATAAGGTTCTTATTGGTTCATTCTAAGGTTCATTCTATTGTGGACAAGCATTCTAAGGTTCTTATTGGTTATGGGAGGGCTACATCTCTTTATTTTGATGTTTGGTATGGGAATGAGAGCATTGCTGATATGTTTAATGAAACTGACCTCGACAGAAATGTTAAGGTTAGTGATATTATTGATAATAATACTTGGAAGTTGCAGGGTATTCATCTTCAGAACTTGATGCGTGCTGGGGTAGTCGTAGATGATTTGCCTTTGTTGCAAGGAGGGAAGGATTGTAGAATTTGGATGCCGAAGATGAATGGACGTTTTTCTGTTTCATCAGCTAAGAATCTCATTAGAAGGGAGTATTCAACTTCAGCGGTGTATGGTCTTTTGTGGAGGAAAGAAATTCATCCAAAACTTGCTGCCCAGAATTGGAAGATTTGTAGAGAGGTTTGTGCTACTCAAGACAAGATTAGAAGTAGATTCAAAATTGAATTATCCAACAAATGTTACTTATGCAAGGCGGATGAGGAATCTTTGGAGCACATTATATGGATTTGTTCGTTTGCTACGCAAATCTGGCAGTGGTGTTCAAGTTTTTTTAATTTAAGACCTTATTATGATGTTTTGACTTCATGTAAATCAGCAAAAGGTAGGAGTCATATTATCAAAGATTTATGGCTTCTTGCTAATTTGGTGATTCGCTCGGAGTTGTGGCAGACTAGAAATATAGCTTGTTTTCAAAATTTGGCACCTAGCATTCACTTCTTCAAGAAGAAAGTTTTCTTTTTGGTTCATGAATATTCTGTTAGGGTGAAGAGTTCCATACGTAATACTTCAGCATATTTGGAGATTTTGAACCACTTCCGTGTGGCTCATAGGCAGGTATATCAGGTCGAACCAATTGAAGTTTTTTGGCATCCTCCTAATAGGGATGAGATTTTATTATGTTGTGATGGTGCGGCTAAAGGAAACCCAGGTGTTGCGGGGGCTGGTGTTGTGGTGCGTGATGCGGATTGTAACTTTGTTGGTGCTATGAGCATTGGGCTGGGAATTACAAATAATTTTCTTGGATGAACTTTATGGTGTTATTGTTGGTTTAGAATGGGCTTTGAAGTGGAATGTGAGAAAGGTTCTTGTGCGTTCAGATTCAATGGGAGCTATTGCTGCCTTGACGGGTACAAATCTTCCTTGGTTTGTTAAACACAGGTGGAGAAGAGTTAACAGCAGTTATGATTCTATTCGTTTTGTTCATACATTTCGTGAGGCAAACTTTGCAGCTGACTGTATGGCAAAAAGGGGATGTTATCTTAGAAATGGTGAAGGGTTAATCATTGATGAAAGGCCGAATTTTCTTAGATATTTAGAATTTCCATATGTTTCTTATTTCAGATTTAAATAGTTTGTAAGTTTTTGGGGTCTTAGGACCTCTTTTCTTGTGAACTCTTTGTACATATTGGCTATTCATTAATACAATCTGGATTTAGCAAAAAAAAAAAAAGTAAACTAGATAAACTCATCTTTAACAGAAAAAGTTTGAAAAATGTATTGTAATTACAATTAATATGTTCTAAGGCAATACGTCTAGTAAAAATTGCATTTCTATGTACGTTGATTAAAGAAAATATGAAGGAAATCAAATATCACAATAGAAGAAGGATAAAAGACCAAGAAGAACTAATCCAAATCCTAACAAATTTCATCTATCTTGAATCAAATAGAAAGACAAAGCCAACACAAAAAGAAAGAGTTTATAAAAATGTTGAGTTTTATATACGTTAACTCAAAAAAGTCTACACACTTCGTTATACATCTGAAATTGATTTCTGAGACAAAATTGTAAACTAGATAAACTCATCTTTAACAGAAAAAGTATGAAAAATGTATTGTAATCACAATTAATATGTTCTAAGCCATTACGTCTAGAAAAAATAGCATTTCTGTGTACGTTGATTCAAGAAAATATGAAGGAAGTCAAATATCACACTATAAGAAGGATGAAAGACCAACCAAAAGTAATCCAAATTATTACAAATTTCTTCTATTTGAATCAAATTGAAAGACAAAGCCAAGACAAAAATAAAGAGTTCATAAAAATGTTGAATTTTTTATACGTTAACTCAAAAAAGTCTACACTCTTCGTTATAAGTCGGAAGTTGATTTCTGAGACTAAATTGTAAACTAGAAAAACTCATCTTTAACAGAAAAAGTTTGAAAAATGTATTGTAATCACAATTAATATGTTCTAAGCCATTACGTCTAGAAAAAATAGCATTTCTGTGTACGTTGATTCAAGAAAATATGAAGGAAGTTAAATTTCACACTATAAGAAGGATGAAAGACCAGCCATAACTAATCCAAATTCTAACAAATTTCATCTATTTGAATCAAATTGAAAGACAAAGCCAAGACAAAAATAAAGAGTTCATAAAACTGTTGAATTTTTTATACGTTAACTCAAAAAAGTCTACACTCTTCGTTATAAGTCGGAAGTTGATTTCTGAGACTAAATTGTAAACTAGAAAAACTCATGTGTAACAGAAAAAGTTTGAAAAATGTATTGCAATCACAATTAATATGTTCTAAGGAAGTACGTCTAGTAAAAATTGCATTTCTATGTACGTTGATTCAAGAATATATGAAGGAAGTCAAATTTCACTATAGAAGAAGGACGAAAGACCAAGCAGAACTAATCCAAATCCTAACAAATTTCATCTATCTTGAATCAAATAGAAATACAAAGCCAACACAAAAAGAAAGTATTCGTAAAATGTTGAATTTTATATACGTTAACTCAAAAAGTCTACACACTTCGTTATAAGTCGGAAATTGATTTCTGAGACTATATTGTAAATTAGATAAACTCATCTTTAACAGAAAAAGTTTGAAAAATGTATTGTAATTACAATTAATATGTTCTAAGGCAATACGTCTAGTAAAAATTGCATTTCTATGTACGTTGATTCAAGAAAATATGAAGGAAGTCAAATATCACAATAGAAGAAGGATGAAAGCCCAAGAAGAACTAATCCAAATCCTAACAAATTTCATCTATCTTGAATCAAACAGAAAGACAAAGCCAACACAAAAAGAAAGAGTTCATAAAAATGTATATGTTAACTCAAAAAAGTCTACACACTTCGTTATACATCTGAAATTGATTTCGGAGACTAAATTGTAAACTAGATAAACTCATCTTTAACAGAAAAAGTATGAAAAATGTATTGTAATCACAATTAATATGTTCTAAGCCATTACGTCTAGAAAAAATAGCATTTTTTGTGTACGTTGATTCAAGAAAATATGAAGGAAGTCAAATTTCACACTATAAGAAGGATGAAAGACCAGCCAGAACTAATCCAAATTCTAACAAATTTCATCTATTTGAATCAAATTGAAAGACAAAGCCAAGACAAAAATAAAGAGTTCATAAAAATGTTGAATTTTTTATACGTTAACTCAAAAAAGTCTACACTCTTCGTTATAAGTGGGAAGTTGATTTCTGAGACTAAATTGTAAACTAGAAAAACTCATCTTTAACAGAAAAAGTTTGAAAATGTATTGTAATCACAATTAATATGTTTTAAGCCATTACGTCTAGAACAAATAGCATTTCTGTGTACGTTGATTCAAGAAAATATGAAGGAAGTTAAATTTCACACTATAAGAAGGATGAAAGACCAGCTAGAACTAATCCAAATTCTAACAAATTTCATCTATCTGAATCAAATTGAAAGACAAAGCCAAGACAAAAATAAAGAGTTCATAAAACTATTGAATTTTTTATACGTTAACTCAAAAAAGTCTACACTCTTCGTTATAAGTCGGAAGTTGATTTCTGAGACTAAATTGTAAACTAGAAAAACTCATGTTTAAGAGAAAAAGTTTGAAAAATGTATTGCAATCACAATTAATATGTTCTAAGGAAGTACGTCTAGTAAAAATTGCATTTCTATGTACGTTGATTCAAGAATATATGAAGGAAGTCAAATTTCACTATAGAAGAAGGACGAAATACCAAGCAGAACTAATCCAAATCCTAACAAATTTCATCTATCTTGAATCAAATAGAAATACAAAGCCAACACAAAAAGAAAGTATTCATAAAAATGTTGAGTTTTATATACGTTAACTCAAATAGTCTACACACTTCGTTATAAGTCGGAAATTGATTTCTGAGACTATATTGTAAACTAGATAAACTCATCTTTAACAGAAAAAGTTTTAAAAATGTATTGTAATTACAATTAATATGTTCTAAGGCAATACGTCTAGTAAAAATTGCATTTCTATGTTCGTTGATTCAAGAAAATATGAAGGAAGTCAAATATCACAATAGAAGAAGGATCAAAGACCAAGAAGAACTAATCCAAATCCTAAAAAAATTTCATCTATCTTGAATCAAACAGAAAGAAAAAGCCAACATAAAAAGAAATAGTTCATAAAAATGTTGAGTTTTATATACGTTAACTCAAAAAAGCCTACACACTTCGTTATACATCTGAAATGGATTTCTGAGACTAAATTGTAAACTAGATAAAACTCATCTTTAACAGAAAAAGTATGAAAAATGTATTGTAATCACAATTAATATGTTCTAAGCCATTACGTCTAGAAAAAATAGCATTTCTGTGTACGTTGATTCAAGAAAATATGAAGGAAGTCAAATTTCACACTATAAGAAGGATGAAAGACCAGCTAGAACTAATCCAAATTCTAACAAATTTCATCTATTTGAATCAATTTGAAAGACAAAGCCAAGACAAAAATAAAGAGTTCATAAAAATGTTGAATTTTTTATACGTTAACTCAAAAAAGTCTACACTCTTCGTTATAAGTCGGAAGTTGATTTCTGAGACTAAATTGTAAACTTGAAAAACTCATCTTTAACAGGAAAAGTTTGAAATATGTATTGTAATCACAATTAATATGTTCTAAGCCATTACGTCTAGAAAAAATAGCATTTCTGTGTACGTTGATTCAAGAAAATATGAAGGAAGTTAAATTTCACACTATAAGAAGGATGAAAGACCAGCCAGAACTAATCCAAATTCTAACAAATTTCATCTATTTGAATCAAACTGAAAGACAAAGCCAAGACAAAAATAAAGAGTTCATAAAAATGTTGATTTTTTTATACGTTAACTCAAAAAAGTCTACACTCTTCGTTATAAGTTAGAAGTTGATTTCTGAGACTAAATTGTAAACTAGAAAAACTCATCTTTAACAGAAAAAGTTTGAAAAATGTATTGTAATCACAATTAATATGTTCTAAGGAAGTACGTCTAGTAAAAATTGCATTTCTATGTACGTTGATTCAAGAATATATGAAGGAAGTTAAATTTCACTATAGAAGAAGGACAAAAGACCAAGCGGAACTAATCCAAATCCTAACAAATTTCATCTATCTTGAATCAAATAAAAATACAAAGCCAACACAAAAAGAAAGTATTCATAAAAATGTTGAATTTTATATACGTTAACTCAAAAAGTCTACACACTTCGTTATAAGTCGGAAATTGAATTCTGAGACTATATTGTAAACTAGATAAACTCATCTTTAACAGAAAAAGTTTGAAAAATGTATTGTAATTACAATTAATATGTTCTAAGGAAATACGTCTAGTAAAAATTGCATTTCTATGTACGTTGATTCAAGAAAATATGAAGGAAGTCAAATATCACAATAGAAGAAGGATGAAAGACCAAGAAGAACTAATCCAAATCCTAACAAATTTCATCTATCTTGAATCAAATAGAAAGACAAAGCCAACACAAAAAGAAAGTGTTCATAAAAATGTTGAATTTTATATATGTTAACTAAAAAAGTCTACACACTTCGTTATATGTCTGAAATTGATTTCTGAGACTAAATTGTAAACTAGATAAACTCATCTTTAACAGAAAAGTTTGAAAAATGTATTGTAATCACAAATAATATGTTCTAAGGCATTACGTCTAGTAACAATTGCATTTCTATGTACGTTGATTCAAGAAAATATGAAGGAAGTCAAATTTCACAATAGAAGAAGGATGAAAGGGCAACCAGAACAAATCTGTTTGGAAAGAAGTTAGTGAAACTTCCCATGAAGGTCATGCAATTAATGTCAATAATGTGCAGGCTGGTAAGGAGAGTATAAATTTAGTTCATGAGGTTGCTGTTTATGATGATATTGTGAAGTCTGGGAACGTGATTATTGAATCAATTCATGGGAAGTCTGATGATAAACAACTAGAAGAGCAGCTCGAAAAAGATTTTACTGAGTATCGTGAAGCTCAGATTAAGTTGATGAGATGCAAAAACAATATTTCAGCCAAAAAAGATCTTGCTTTACGTAATAATTCTGTGCATATTGACAATGCAGATAGTAGACAAGGGAACTCTAGCAAGCAAAGCCATTCCCGGACTAATGAAACTACTCAGTTCGTGCAAACTAGGGAAGCTCAGCAAGAGTCCGTGCAAACTTTTAAAGCCCAGCAAGAGTTCGTGTCTAAAAAGAATTTGGAAGATATTCCAAATATTCAGTCTGTGACCAAGTATGATTCTGAGTTTATGTCCGTGACCAAGCAAAATCCAACGTCAAACTCAGTTACGGAAACTTCTTCAAATTCCGTGTCCAAGCAAAATCCAATGCCAAACTCTGTTATGGAAAAGGGTACGACCAAACCTGCGTTTATTTCTAAACCAGGGACACCTAAAGAGGATTGGAAAATAGTTATGGGTAAGAACTCCCCTAATAAAGGTACATCTTTTAAATTTAAATCTTTTGAAACTCCTTTTGTGGATGAGCTTTTTCAAACTGAACTTGTGGTGAATAACAAGTATGGTGCCCTAGCTTCTGAGTTAGGCCTTACTAATGATTCTAGTGAGGCTTTGGTAAAGGAGAAAAAAGCTGAGATCATTGCTATGAATTCAAAGTCTAATGAGGAAATTCGAAGCCGTGAGCATCACAAGGATATTCAAGCAGGGTTGGAGGAAAATGTTTTTGATCTAGATAATATTTTGTCTACAGAGGAACTAAATGAGGCAAGTACTATTCAACTTGATGAAGTGCGTGCTAAATTCATTAGAGATCCATCCTTTCGACGAGACTATTTAGAGGAAAAAAAGAAGAAAATGGATAGAATGTCAACAAAAAAGAATGTTCAATCTCCTATTAAGCTTGTTCCAGGTGGTAATTATGCTTCAGATGAAAATGAACAGGATTATGATAATGATGAAACTTATGATGATTATGAAGATGAATTCAAGGAGCACTATGATTTGACTCAAATAATTGATGATCTCATTCCCAAGAAGAGGAATTTTAGAGTTGGAAATAAGGGGCGAAAACGATTTTGATTTTATTAGTTTTCTTCTTTATGCTATTTTTTAGTGCTTAAGAGCTTATTTTATGAGTTTTTAGAGTTTTTTGCCCCTTTGGTTTATGGGGATGTGGAGGCCTAGCGCCTCCCATTTTGTAATTATTGTAATTACGTTTTTTTTGCTTTAATAAACCATTTTGACCTAGCAAAAAAAACAACCAAATTCTAACAAATTTCATCTATTTGAATCAAATTCAAAGACAAAGCCAATACAAAAATAAAGAGTTCATAAAAATGTTGAAGTTTTATACGTTAACTCAAATAAGTCTACACTCTTTGTTATAAGTCGGAAGTTAATTTCTGAGACTAAATTGTAAACAATTTAAACTCATCTTTAACAGAAAAAGTTAGAAAAATGTATTGTAATCACAATTAATATGTTCTAAGGAAGTACGTCTAGTAAAAATTGCATTTCTATGTACGTTGATTCAAGAATATATGAAGGAAGTCAAATTTCACTATAGAAGAAGGACGAAAGACCAAGCAGTACTAATCCAAATCCTAACAAATTTCATCTATCTTGAATCAAATAGAAAGACAATGCCAACACAAAAAGAAAGTATTCATAAAAATGTTGAATTTTATATACGTTAACTCAAAAAGTCAACACAATTCGTTATAAGTTGGAAATTGATTTCTGAGACTATATTGTAAGCTAGATAAACTCATCTTTAACAGAAAAAGTTTGAAAAATGTATTGTAATTACAATTAATATGTTCTAAGGCAATACGTCTAGTAAATATTGCATTTCTATATACGTTGATTCAAGAAAATATGAAGGAAGTCAAATTTCACAATAGAAGAAGGATTAAAGACCAGCCAGAACAAATCCAAATTCTAACAAATTTCATCTATTTGAATCAAACTGAAAGACAAAGCCAATACAAAAAATAAAGAGTTCATAAAAATGTTGAAGTTTTGTACGTTTACTCAAATAAGTCTACACTCTTTGTTATAAGTCGGAAGTTGATTTCTGAGACTAAATTGTAAACAAGTTAAACTCATCTTTAACAGAAAAAGTTTGAAAAATGTATTGTAATCACAAAAATATGTTCTAAGACATTACGTCTAGTAAAAATTGCATTTCTATGTACGTTGATTCAAGAAAATGAAGGAAGTCAATTTTCACAATATAAGAAGGATGAAAGACCAGCCAGAACTAATCCAAATTCTAACAAATTTCATCTATTTGAATCAAATGAAATACAAAGCCAACACAAAAGAAAGTATTCATAAAATGTTGAATTTTATATACGTTAACTCAAAAAGTCTACACACTTCGTTATAATTCGGACATTGATTTCTGAGACTATATTGTAAACTAGATAACCTCATCTTTAATAGAAAAATTTTGAAAAATGTATTGATATTATAATTAATATGTTCTAAGGCAATACGTCTAGTAAAAATTGCACTTCTATGTACGTTGATTCAAGAAAATATGAAGGAAGTCAAATTTCACAATAGAAGAAGGATGAAAGACCAGCAAAAAAAAATCCAAATTCTAACAAATTTCATCTATTTGAATCAAATTGAAATACAAAGCCAATACAAAAATAAAGAGTTCATAAAAATGTTGAAGTTTTATACGTTAACTCAAATAAGTCTACACTCTTTGTTATAAGTCGGAAGTTGATTTCTGAGACTAAATTGTAAACAAGTTAAACTCATCTTTAACAGAAAAAGTTTGAAAAATATATTGTAATCACAATAAATATGTTCTAAGGCATTACGTCTAGTAAAAATTGCATTTCTATGTACGTTGATTCAAGAAAATATGAAGGAAGTCAATTTTCACAATATAAGAAGGATGAAAGACCAGCCAGAACTAATCCAAATTCTAACAAATTTCATCTATTTGAATCAAATAGAAATACAAAGCCAACACAAAAACAAAGTATTCATAAAATGTTGAATTTTATATACGTTAACTCAAAAAAGTCTACCCCTTCGTTATACATCTGAAATTGATTTCTGAGACTAAATTGTAAACTAGATAATCTCATCTTTAACAGAAAAGTTTGAAAAATGTATGTAATCACAATTAATATGTTCTATTGCAATACGTCTAGTAAAAATTGCATTTCTATATACGTTGATTCAAGAAAATGAAGGAAGTCAAATATCACAATAGAAGAAGGATGCAAGACCTAGAAGAACTAATCCAAATCCTAACAAATTTCATCTATCTTGAATCAAATAGAAAGAAAAGCCGACACAAAAGAAAGAGTTCATAAAAATGTTGAGTTTTATATACGTTAACTCAAAAAAGTCTACACACTTCGTTATACATCTGAAATTGATTTCTGAGACTAAATTGTAAACTAGATAAACTCATCTTTAACATAAAAAGTATGAAAAATGTATTGTAATCACAATTAATATGTTCTAAGCCATTACGTCTAGAAAAATAGCATTTCTGTGTACTTGATTCAAGAAATATGAAGGAAGTCAAATTTCACACTATAAGAAGTGAAAGACCAGCAAGAAAATCCAAATTCTAACAAATTTCATCTATTTAATCAAATTGAAAGACAAAGCCAAGACAAAAATAAAGAGTTCATAAAAATGTTGAATTTTTATACGTTAACTCAAAAAAGTCTACGCTCTTCGTTATAAGTCGGAAGTTGATTTCTGAGACTAAATTGTAAACTAGAAAAACTCATCTTTAAAAGAAAAAGTTTGAAAAATGTATTGTAATCACAATTAATATGTTCTAAGGAAGTACGTCTAGTAAAAATTGCATTTCTATGTACGTTGATTCAAGAATATATGAAGGAAGTCAAATTTCACTATAAAGAAGGACGAAAGACCAAGCAGAACTAATCCAAATCCTAACAAATTTCATCTATCTTGAATTAAATAAAATACAAAGCCAACACAAAAAGAAAGTATTCATAAAAATGTTAATTTTATATACGTTAACTCAAAAAGTCTCACACTTCGTTATAAGTCGAAATTGATTTCTGAGACTATATTGTAAACTAGATAAACTCATCTTTAACAGAAAAGGTTTGAAAAATGTATTGTAATTACAATTAAATGTTCTAAGGCAATACGTCTAGTAAAAATTGAATTTCTATGTACGTTGATTCAAGAATATATGAAGGAAGTCAAATTTCACTATACAAAGGACAAAGACCAAGCAAACTAATCCAAATCCTTACAAATTTCATCTATCTTGAATCAAAAAGAAAGACAAAGCCAACACAAAAACAAAGTGTTCATAAAATGTGTGAATTTTATATATTTAACTAAAAAGTCTACACACTCGTTATGTCTGAAATTGATTTCTGAGACTAAATTGTAAACTAGATAAACTCATCTTTAACAGAAAAAGATTGAAAATGTATTGTAATCACAATAATATGTTCTAAGCATTACGTCTAGTAAAAATTGCATTTCTATGTACGTTGATTCAAGAAATATGAAGGAAGTCAAATTTCACAATAGAAGAAGGATGAAAGACCAGCCAGAACAATCCAAATTCTAACAAATTTCATCTATTTGAATCAAATTGAAAGACAAATCCAATACAAAAATAAAAGTTCATAAAAATGTTGAAGTTTTTATACGTTAACTCAAAAGTCTACACTCTTCGTTATAAGTCGGAAGTTGATTTCTGAGACTAAATTGTAAACAAGTTAAACTCATCTTTAACAGAAAAAGTTTGAAAATGTATTGTAATCACAATAAATATGTTATAAGGCATTACGTCTAGTAAAATTGCATTTCTATGTACGTTGATTCAAGAAAATAGAAGGAAGTCAATTTCACAATATAAGAAGGATGAAAGAAGCCAGAACTAATCCAAATTCTAACAAATTTCATTATTTGAATCAAATAGAAACAAATCCAACACAAAAAGAAAGTATTCATAAAAATGTTGAATTTTATATACGTTAACTCAAAAAGTCTACACACTTCGTTATAATTTGGAAATTGATTTCTGAGAGTAAATTGTAAACTAGATAAACTCATATTTAACAGAGAAAGTTTGAAAATGTATTGTAATCACAAATAATATGTTCTAAGGCATTACGTCTAGTAAAAATTGCATTTCTATGTACGTTGATTCAAGAAAATATGAAGGAAGTCAAATTTCACAATAGAAGAAGGATTAAAGACCAGCCAGAACAAATCCAAATTCTAACAAATTTCATCTATTTGAATCAAACTGAAAGACAAAGCCAATACAAAAAATAAAGAGTTCATAAAAATGTTGAAGTTTTGTACGTTTACTCAAATAAGTCTACACTCTTTGTTATAAGTCGGAAGTTGATTTCTGAGACTAAATTGTAAACAAGTTAAACTCATCTTTAACAGAAAAAGTTTGAAAAATGTATTGTAATCACAATAAATATGTTCTAAGACATTACGTCTAGTAAAAATTGCATTTCTATGTACGTTGATTCAAGAAAATATGAAGGAAGTCAATTTTCACAATATAAGAAGGATGAAAGACCAGCCAGAACTAATCCAAATTCTAACAAATTTCATCTATTTGAATCAAATAGAAATACAAAGCCAACACAAAAAGAAAGTATTCATAAAAATGTTGAATTTTATATACGTTAACTCAAAAAGTCTACACACTTCGTTATAATTCGGACATTGATTTCTGAGACTATATTGTAAACTAGATAACCTCATCTTTAATAGAAAAATTTTGAAAAATGTATTGATATTATAATTAATATGTTCTAAGGCAATACGTCTAGTAAAAATTGCACTTCTATGTACGTTGATTCAAGAAAATATGAAGGAAGTCAAATTTCACAATAGAAGAAGGATGAAAGACCAGCAAAAAAAAATCCAAATTCTAACAAATTTCATCTATTTGAATCAAATTGAAATACAAAGCCAATACAAAAATAAAGAGTTCATAAAAATGTTGAAGTTTTATACGTTAACTCAAATAAGTCTACACTCTTTGTTATAAGTCGGAAGTTGATTTCTGAGACTAATTGTAAGTTAAACTCATCTTTAACAGAAAAAGTTTGAAAATATTGTAATCACAATAATATATGTTCTAAGGCATTACGTCTAGTAAAATTGCATTTCTATGTACGTTGATTCAAGAAAATATGAAGGAAGTCAATTTTCACAATATAAGAAGGATGAAAGACCAGCCAGAACTAATCCAAATTCTAACAAATTTCATCTATTTGAATCAAATAGAAATACAAAGCCAACACAAAAACAAAGTATTCATAAAATGTTGAATTTTATATACGTTAACTCAAAAAAGTCTACCCACTTCGTTATACATCTGAAATTGATTTCTGAGACTAAATTGTAAACTAGATAATCTCATCTTTAACAGAAAAAGTTTGAAAAATGTATTGTAATCACAATTAATATGTTCTATTGCAATACGTCTAGTAAAAATTGCATTTCTATATACGTTGATTCAAGAAAAATGAAGGAAGTCAAATATCACAATAGAAGAAGGATGCAAGACCTAGAAGAACTAATCCAAATCCTAACAAATTTCATCTATCTTGAATCAAATAGAAAGAAAAAGCCGACACAAAAAGAAAGAGTTCATAAAAATGTTGAGTTTTATATACGTTAACTCAAAAAAGTCTACACACTTCGTTATACATCTGAAATTGATTTCTGAGACTAAATTGTAAACTAGATAAACTCATCTTTAACATAAAAAGTATGAAAAATGTATTGTAATCACAATTAATATGTTCTAAGCCATTACGTCTAGAAAAATAGCATTTCTGTGTACTTTGATTCAAGAAAATATGAAGGAAGTCAAATTTCACACTATAAGAAGGATGAAAGACCAGCAAGAATTAATCCAAATTCTAACAAATTTCATCTATTTAAATCAAATTGAAAGACAAAGCCAAGACAAAAATAAAGAGTTCATAAAAATGTTGAATTTTTTATACGTTAACTCAAAAAAGTCTACGCTCTTCGTTATAAGTCGGAAGTTGATTTCTGAGACTAAATTGTAAACTAGAAAAACTCATCTTTAAAAGAAAAAGTTTGAAAAATGTATTGTAATCACAATTAATATGTTCTAAGGAAGTACGTCTAGTAAAAATTGCATTTCTATGTACGTTGATTCAAGAATATATGAAGGAAGTCAAATTTCACTATAGAAGAAGGACGAAAGACCAAGCAGAACTAATCCAAATCCTAACAAATTTCATCTATCTTGAATTAAATAAAAATACAAAGCCAACACAAAAAGAAAGTATTCATAAAAATGTTAAATTTTATATACGTTAACTCAAAAAGTCTACACACTTCGTTATAAGTCGAAAATTGATTTCTGAGACTATATTGTAAACTAGATAAACTCATCTTTAACAGAAAAGGTTTGAAAAATGTATTGTAATTACAATTAATATGTTCTAAGGCAATACGTCTAGTAAAAATTGAATTTCTATGTACGTTGATTCAAGAATATATGAAGGAAGTCAAATTTCACTATACAAGAAGGACAAAAGACCAAGCAGAACTAATCCAAATCCTTACAAATTTCATCTATCTTGAATCAAAAAGAAAGACAAAGCCAACACAAAAACAAAGTGTTCATAAAAATGTTGAATTTTATATATGTTAACTTAAAAAGTCTACACACTTCGTTATATGTCTGAAATTGATTTCTGAGACTAAATTGTAAACTAGATAAACTCATCTTTAACAGAAAAAGATTGAAAATGTATTGTAATCACAAATAATATGTTCTAAGGCATTACGTCTAGTAAAAATTGCATTTCTATGTACGTTGATTCAAGAAAATATGAAGGAAGTCAAATTTCACAATAGAAGAAGGATGAAAGACCAGCCAGAACAAATCCAAATTCTAACAAATTTCATCTATTTGAATTAAATTGAAATACAAATCCAATACAAAAATAAAAAGTTCATAAAAATGTTGAAGTTTTATACGTTAACTCAAATAAGTCTACACTCTTTGTTATAAGTCGGAAGTTGATTTCTGAGACTAAATTGTAAACAAGTTAAACTCATCTTTAACAGAAAAAGTTTGAAAAATGTATTGTAATCACAATAAATATGTTATAAGGCATTACGTCTAGTATAAATTGCATTTCTATGTACGTTGATTCAAGAAAATATGAAGGAAGTCAATTTTCACAATATAAGAAGGATGAAAGACCAGCCAGAACTAATCCAAATTCTAACAAATTTCATTTATTTGAATCAAATAGAAATACAAATCCAACACAAAAAGAAAGTATTCATAAAAATGTTGAATTTTATATACGTTAACTCAAAAAGTCTACACACTTCGTTATAATTTGGAAATTGATTTCTGAGAGTAAATTGTAAACTAGATAAACTCATATTTAACAGAGAAAGTTTGAAAAATGTATTGTAATTACAATTAATATGTTCTAAGGCAATACGTCTAGTAAAAATTGCATTTCTATGTACGTTGATTCAAGAAAATATGAAGGAAGTCAAATATCACAATAGAAGAATGATGAAAGACCAAGAATAACTAATCCAAATCCTAACAAATTTCATCTATCTTGAATCAAATAGAAAGCCTAAGCCAACACAAAAAGAAAGAGTTCATAAAAATGTTGAGTTTTTTATACGTTAACTCAAAAAAGTCTACACTCTTCGTTATAAGTCGGAAGTTGATTTCTGAGACTAAATTGTAAACTAGAAAAACTCATCTTTAACAGAAAAAGTTTGAAAAATGTATTGTAATCACAATTAATATGTTCTAAGGAAGTACGTCTAGTAAAAATTGCATTTCTATGTATGTTGATTCAAGAATATATGAAGGAAGTCAAATTTCACTATAGAAGAAGGACGAAAGACCAAGCAGAACTAATCCAAATCCTAACAAATTTCATCTATCTTGAATCAAATAGAAATACAAAGCCAACACAAAAATAAAGTATTCATAAAAATGTTGAAATTTATATACGTTAACTCAAAAAGTCTACACACTTCGTTATAAGTCGGAAATTGATTTCTGAGACTATATTGTAAACTAGATAAACTCATGTTTAACAGAAAAGTTTGAAAAATGTATTGTAATTACAATTAATATGTTCTAAGGCAATACGTCTAGTAAAAATTGCATTTATATGTACGTTGATTCAAGAAAATATGAAGGAAGTCAAATTTCACAATAGAAGAAGGATGAAAGACCAGCCAGAACAAATCCAAATTCTAACAAATTTCATCTATTTGAATCAAATTGAAAGACAAAGCCAATACAAAAATAAAGAGTTCATAAAAATGTTGAAGTTTTATATGTTAACTCAAATAAGTCTACACTCTTTGTTATAAGTCGGAAGTTGATTTCTGAGACTAATTGTAAACAAGTTAAACTCATCTTTAACAGAAAAAGTTTGAAAAATGTATTGTAATCACAATAAATATGTTCTAAGGCATTACGTCTAGTAAAAATTGCATTTCTATGTACGTTGATTCAAGAAAATATGAAAGAAGTCAATTTTCACAATATAAGAAGGATGAAAGACCAGCCAGAACTAATCCAAATTCTAACAAATTTCATATATTTGAATCAAATAGAAATACAAAGCCAACACAAAAAGAAAGTATTCATAAAAATGTCAAATTTTATATACGTTAACTCAAAAAGTCTACACACTTCGTTATAATTCGGAAATTGATTTCTGAGACTATATTGTAAACTAGATAACCTCATCTTTAACAGAAAAAGTTTGAAAAATGTATTGATTTTACAATTAATATGTTCTAAGGAAATACGTCTAGTAAAAATTGCACTTCTATGTACGTTGATTCAAGAAAATATGAAGGAAGTCAAATTTCACAATAGAAGAAGGATGATAGACCAGCAGAACAAATCCAAATTCTAACAAATTTCATCTATTTGAATCAAATTAAAATACAAAGCCAATACAAAAATAAAGAATTCATAAAAATGTTGAAGTTTTATACGTTAACTCAAATAAGTCTACACTCTTTGTTATAAGTCGGAAGTTGATTTCTGAGACTAAATTGTAAACAAGTTAAACTCATCTTTAACAGAAAAAGTTTGAAAAATGTATTGATATTACAACTAATATGTTCTAAGGCAATACGTCTAGTAAAAATTGCACTTCTATGTACGTTGATTCAAGAAAATATGAAGGAAGTCAAATATCACAATAGAAGAAGGATGAAAGACCAAGAAGAACTAATCCAAATCCTAAAAAATTTCATCTATCTTGAATCAAATAGAAAGACAAAGCAAACACAAAAAGAAAGAGTTCATAAAAATGTTGAGTTTTATATACGTCAACTCAAAAAAGTCTACACACTTCGTTATACATCTGAAATTGATTTGTGAGACTAAATTGTAAACTAGATAAACTCATCTTTAACATAAAAAGTATGAAAAATGTATTGTAATCACAATTAATATGTTCTATTGCAGTACGTCTAGTAAAAATTGCATTTCTATGTACGTTGATTCAAGAATATATGAAGGAAGTCAAATTTCACTATAGAAGAAGGACAAAAGACCAAGCAGAACTAATCCAAATCCTAACAAATTTCATCTATCTTGAATCAAATAGAAAGACAAAGCCAACACAAAAAGAAAGAGTTCATAAAAATGTTGAGTTTTATATACGTTAACTCAAAAAGTCTACACACTTCGTTATAAGTCGGAAATTGATTTCTGAGACTATTGTAAACTAGATAAACTCATGTTTAACAGAAAAAGTTTGAAAATGTATTGTAATTACAATTAATATGTTCTAAGGCAATACGTCAAGTAAAAATTGCATTTCTATGTACGTTGATTCAAGAAAATATGAAGGAAGTCAAATTTCACAATAGAAGAAGGATGAAAGACCAACCAGAACAAATCCATATTCTAACAAATTTCATTTATTTGAATCAAATTGAAAGACAAAGCCAATACAAAAAAAAAGAGTTCATAAAAATGTTGAAGTTTTATGCGTTAACTCAAATAAGTCTACACTCTTTGTTATAAGTCGGAAGTTGATTTCTGAGACTAATTGTAAACAAGTTAAACTCATCTTTAACAGAAAAAGTTTGAAAAATGTATTGTAATTACAATTAATATGTTCTAAGGCAATACGTCTAGTAAAAATTGCATTTCTATGTACGTTGATTCAAGAAAATATGAAGGAAGTCAAATATCACAATAGAAGAAGGATGAAAGACCAAGAAGAACTAATCCAAATCCTAACAAATTTCATCTATCTTGAATCAAATAGAAAGACAAAGCCAACACAAAAAGAAAGAGGTCATAAAAATGTTGAGTTTTATACACGTTAACTCAAAAAAGTCTACACACTTCGTCATACATATGAAATTGATTTCTGAGACTAAATTGTAAACTAGATAAACTCATCTTTAACAGAAAAAGTATGAAAAATGTATTGTAATCACAATTAATATGTTCTAAGCCACTACGTCTAGAAAAAATTGCATTTCTGTGTATGTTGATTCAAGGAAATATGAAGGAAGTCAAATTTCACAATATAAGAAGGATGAAAGACCAGAAAGAACTAATCCAAATTCTAACAAATTTCATCTATTTGAATCAAATAGAAAGAGAAAGCCAACACAAAAAGAAAGAGTTCATAAAAATGTTGAGTTTTATACACGTTAACTCAAAAAAGTCTACACACTTCGTTATACATATGAAATTGATTTCTGAGATTAATTGTAAACTAGATAAACTCATCTTTAACAGAAAAAGTTTGAAAAATATATTGTAATTACAATTAATATGTTCTAAGGCAATACGTCTAGTAAAAATTGCATTTCTATGTACGTTGATTCAAGAAAATATGAAGGAAATCAAATATCACAATAGAAGAAGGATGAAAGATCAAGAATAACTAATCCAAATCCTAACAAATTTCATCTATCTTGAATCAAATAGAAAGCCTAAGCCAACACAAAAAGAAAGAGTTCATAAAAATGTTGAGTTTTATATACGTTAACTCAAAAAAGTCTACACTCTTTGTTATAAGTCGGAAGTTGATTCCTGAGACTAAATTGTAAACACGATAAACTCATCTTTAACAGAAAAAGTATGAAAAATGTATTGTAATCACAATTAATATGTTCTAAGCCATTACGTCTAGAAAAAATAGCATTTCTGTGTACTTTGATTCAAGAAAATATGAAGGAAGTCAAATTTCACACTATAAGAAGGATGAAAGACCAGCAAGAATTAATCCAAATTCTAATAAATTTCATCTATTTGAATCAAATTGAAAGACAAAGCCAAGACAAAAATAAAGAGTTCATAAAAATGTTGAATTTTTTATACGTTACTCAAAAACTCTACTCAAAAATAAAGAGTTCATAATAAGTTTGAAAAATGTATTGTAATTACAATCAATATGTTCTAAGGCAATACGTCTAGTAAAAATTGCATTTCTATGTACGTTGATTCAAGAAAATATGAAGGAAGTCAAATATCACAGAAGAAGGATGAAATACCAAGAAGAACTAATCCAAATCCTAACAATTTCATCTATCTTGAATCAAATAGAAAGACAAAGCCAACACAAAAAGAAAGAGTCATAAAAATATTGAGTTTTATACACGTTAACTCAAAAAGTCTACACACTTCGTTATACATATGAAATTTATTTCTAAACTAAATTGTAAACTAGATAAACTCATCTTTAACAGAAAAAGTATGAAAAATGTATTGTAATCACAATTAATATGTTCTAAGCCATTACGTCTAGAAAAAATTGCATTTCTGTGTATGTTGATTCAAGAAAATATGAAGGAAGTCAAATTTCACAATATAAGAAGGATGAAATACCAGAAAGAACTAATCCAAATTCTAACAAATTTCATCTATTTGAATCAAATAGAAAGACAAAGCCAACACAAAAAGAAAGAGTTCATAAAATGTTGAGTTTTATACACGTTAACTCAAAAAGTCTACACACTTCGTTATACATATGAAATTGATTTCTGAGATTAATTATAAACTAGATAAACTCATCTTAACAGAAAAAGTTTGAAAAATGTATTGTAATTACAATTAATATGTTCTAAGGCAATACGTCTAGTAAAAATTGCATTTCTATGTACGTTGATTCAAGAAAATATGAAGGAAGTCAAATATCACAATAGAAGAAGGATGAAAGACCAAGAAGAACTAATCCAAATCCTAACAAATTTCATCTATCTTGAATCAAATAGAAAGCAAAGCCAACACAAAAAGAAAGAGTTCATAAAAATGTTGAGTTTTATACACGTTAACTCAAAAAAGTCTACACACTTCGTTATATATGAAATTGATTTTCTGAGACTAAATTGTAAACTAGATAAACTCATCTTTAACAGAAAAAGTTGAAAAATGTATTGTAATCACAATTAATATGTTCTAAGCCATTACGTCTAGTAAAAATTGCATTTCTGTGTACGTTGATTCAAGAAAATATGAAGGAAGTCAAATTCACATATAAGAAGGATGAAAGACCAGCAAGAACTAATCCAAATTCTAACAAATTTCATCTATTTGAATCAAATTGAAAGACAAAGCCAAGACAAAAAAAAGAGTTCATAAAAATGTTGAATTTTTTATACGTTAACTCAAAAAAGTCTACACTTCGTTATAAGTCGGAAGTTGATTTCTGAGACTAAATTGTAAACTAGAAAAACTCATCTTTAACAGAAAAAGTTTGAAAAATGTATTGTAATCACAATTAATATGTTCTAAGGAAGTACGTCTAGTAAAAATTGCATTTCTATGTACGTTGATTCAAAAATATGAAGGAAGTCAAATTCACTATAGAAGAAGGGAAAGACCAAGCAGAACTAATCCAAATCCTAACAAATTTCATCTATCTTGAATCAAATAGAAATACAAAGCCAACACAAAAAGAAAGTTCATAAAAATGTTGAATTTTTATACGTTAACTCAAAAAGTCTACACACTTCGTTATAAGTCGGAAATTGATTTCTGAGACTATTGTAAACTAGATAACTCATCTTTAACAGAAAAAGTTTGAAAAATGTATTGTAATACAATTAATATGTTCTAAGGCAATACGTCTAGTAAAAATTGCATTTCTATGTACGTTGATTCAAGAAAATATGAAGGAAGTCAAATCACAATAAAGAAGGATGAAAGACCAAGAAGAACTAATCCAAATCCTAACAAATTTCATCTATCTTGAATCAAATAGAAAGACAAAGCCAACACAAAAAGAAAGAGTCATAAAAATGTTGAGTTTTATATACGTTAACTCAAAAAAGTCTACACACTTCGTTATACATATGAAATTGATTTCTGAGACTAAATTGTAAACTAGATAAACTCATCTTTAACAGAAAAAGTTGAAAAATGTATTGTAATCACAATTAATATGTTCTAAGCATACGTCTAGTAAAAATTGCATTTTTGTACGTTGATTCAAGAAAATATGAAGGAAGTCAAATTTCACAATAAGAAGGCCGAAAGACCAAGCAGAAACTAATCCAAATCCTAACAAATTTCATCTATCTTGAATCAAATAGAAATACAAAGCCAACACAAAAAAAAGTTGCATAAAAATGTTGAATTTTATATACGTTAACTCAAAAAGTCTACACACTTCGTTATAAGTCGGAAATTGATTTCTGAGACTAAATTGTAAACTAGATAAACTCATCTTTAACAGAAAAAGTTTGAAAAATGTATTGTAATAATTACAATTAATATGTTCTAAGGCAATACGTCTAGTAAAAATTGCATTTCTATGTACGTTGATTCAAGAAAATATGAAGGAAGTCAAATATCACAATAGAAGAAGGATGAAAGACCAAGAAGAACTAATCCAAATCCTAACAAATTTCATCTATCTTGAATCAAATAGAAAGACAAAGCCAACACAAAAAGAAAGAGGTCATAAAAATGTTGAGTTTTTAACACGTTAACTCAAAAAAGTCTACACACTTCGTTATACATATCGAAATTGATTTCTGAGACTAAATTGTAAACTAGATAAACTCATCTTTAACAGAAAAAGTTGAAAAATGTATTGTAATACAATTAATATGTTCTAAGGCAATACGTCTAGTAAAAATTGCATTTCTATGTACGTTGATTCAAGAAAATATGAAGGAAGTCAAATATCACAATAGAAGAAGGATGAAAGACCAAGAAGAACTAATCCAAATCCTAACAAATTTCATCTATCTTGAATCAAATAGAAAGACAAAGCCAACACAAAAAGAAAGAGTTCATAAAAATGTTGAGTTTTATAACGTTAACTCAAAAAAGTCTACACACTTCGTTATACATATGAAATTGATTTCTGAGACTAAATTGTAAACTAGATAAACTCATCTTTAACAGAAAAAGTATGAAAAATGTATTGTAATCACAATTAATATGTTCTAAGGCATACGTCTAGTAAAAATTGCATTTCTATGTACGTTGATTCAAGAAAATATGAAGGAAGTCAAATTTCACACTATAAGAAGGATAAAGACCAGCAAGAACTAATCCAAATTCTAACAAATTTCATATTTGAATCAAATGAAAGACAAAGCCAAGACAAAATAAAGAGTTCATAAAAATGTTGATTTTTATACGTTAACTCAAAAAAGTCTACACTCTTCGTTATAAGTCGGAAGTTGATTTCTGAGACTAAATTGTAAACTAGAAAACTCATCTTTAACAAAAAAGTTTGAAAAATGTATTGTAATCACAATTAATATGTTCTAAGGAAGTACGTCTAGTAAAAATTGCATTTCTATGTACGTTGATTCAAAATATATGAAGGAAGTCAAATTCACTATAGAAGAAGGCGAAAGACCAAGCAGAACTAATCCAAATCCTAACAAATTTCATCTATCTTGAATCAAATAGAAATACAAAGCCAACACAAAAGAAAGTAGCATAAAAATGTTGAATTTTATATACGTTAACTCAAAAAGTCTACACACTTCGTTATAAGTCGGAAATTGATTTCTGAGACTAATTGTAAACTAGATAAACTCATCTTTAACAGAAAAAGTTTGAAAAATGTATTGTAATTACAATTAATATGTTCTAAGGCAATACGTCTAGTAAAAATTGCATTTCTATGTACGTTGATTCAAGAAAATATGAAGGAAGTCAAATATCACAATAGAAGAAGGATGAAAGACCAAGAAGAACTAATCCAAATCCTAACAAATTTCATCTATCTTGAATCAAATAGAAAGACAAAGCCAACACAAAAAGAAAGAGTTCATAAAAATGTTGAGTTTTATACACGTTAACTCAAAAAAGTCTACACACTTCGTTATACATATGAAATTGATTTCTGAGACTAAATTGTAAACTAGATAAACTCATCTTTAACAGAAAAAGTATGAAAAATGTATTGTAATCACAATTAATATGTTCTAAGCCATTACGTCTAGAAAAAATTGCATTTCTGTGTACGTTGATTCAAGAAAATATGAAGGAAGTCAAATTTCACACTATAAGAAGGCCGAAAGACCAAGCAGAACTAATCCAAATCCTAACAAATTTCATCTATCTTGAATCAAATAGAAATACAAAGCCAACACAAAAACAAAGTATGCATAAAAATGTTGAATTTTATATACGTTAACTCAAAAAGTCTACACACTTCGTTATAGTCGGAAATTGATTTCTGAGACTAATTGTAAATTAGATAAACTCATCTTTAACAGAAAAAGTTTGAAAAATGTATTGTAATTACAATTAATATGTTCTAAGGCAATACGTCTAGTAAAAATTGCATTTCTATGTACGTTGATTCAAGAAATATGAAGGAAGTCAAATATCACAATAGAAGAAGGATGAAAGACCAAGAAGAACTAATCCAAATCCTACAAATTTCATCTATCTTGAATCAAATAGAAAGACAAAGCCAACACAAAAAGAAAGAGGTCATAAAAATGTTGAGTTTTATACACGTTAACTAAAAAAGTCTACACACTTCGTTATACATATGAAATTGATTTCTGAGACTAATTGTAAACTAGATAAACTCATCTTTACAGAAAAAGTTTGAAAAATGTATTGTAATACAATTAATATGTTCTAAGGCAATACGTCTAGTAAAAATTGCATTTCTATGTACGTTGATTCAAGAAAATATGAAGGAAGTCAAATATCACAATAGAAGAAGGATGAAAGACCAAGAAGAACTAATCCAAATCCTAACAAATTTCATATCTTGAATCAAATAGAAAGACAAAGCCAACACAAAAAGAAAGAGTTCATAAAAATGTTGAGTTTTATATACGTTAACTCAAAAAAGTCTACACACTTCGTTATACATCTGAAATTGATTTCAAGACTAAATTGTAAACTAGATAAACTCATCTTTAACAGAAAAAGTATGAAAAATGTATTGTAATCACAATTAATATGTTCTAAGCCATTACGTCTAGAAAAAATGCATTTCTGTGTACGTTGATTCAAGAAAATATGAAGGAAGTCAAATTTCACACTAAGAAGGATGAAAGACCAGCAAGAACTAATCCAAATTCTAACAAATTTCATCTATTTGAATCAAATTGAAAGACAAAGCCAAGACAAAAATAAAGAGTTCATAAAAATGTTGAATTTTTATACGTTAACTCAAAAAACTATACTCAAAAATAAAGAGTTCATAAAAGTTTGAAAAAGGTATTGTAATTACAATAATATGTTCTAAGGCAATACGTCTAGTAAAAATTGCATTTCTATGTACGTTGATTCAAGAAAATATGAAGGAAGTCAAATATCACAATAGAAGAAGGATGAAAAGACCAAGAAGAACTAATCCAAATCCTAACAAATTTCATCTATCTTGAATCAAATAGAAAGACAAAGCCAACACAAAAAGAAAGAGTCATAAAAATGTTGAGTTTTATACACGTTAACTCAAAAAAGTCTACACACTTCGTTATACATATGAAATTGATTTCTGAGACTAAATTGTAAACTAGATAAACTCATCTTTAACAAAAAGTATGAAAATGTATTGTAATCACAATTAATATGTTCTAAGCAATACGTCTAGAAAAATTGCATTTTGTGTACGTTGATTCAAGAAAATATGAAGGAAGTCAAATTTCACACTATAGAAGGGAAAGACCAAGCAGAACTAATCCAAATCCTAACAAATTTCATCTATTGAATCAAATAGAAAGACAAAGCCAACACAAAAAGAAAGAGTTCATAAAATGTTGAATTTTATATACGTTAACTCAAAAAGTCTACACACTTCGTTATAAGTCGGAAATTGATTTCTGAGACTAATTGTAAAACTAGATAAACTCATCAACAGAAAAAGTTTGAAAAATGTATTGTAATTACAATTAATATGTTCTAAGGCAATACGTCTAGTAAAAATTGCATTTCTATATACGTTGATTCAAGAAAATATGAAGGAAGTCAAATATCACAATAGAAGAAGGATGAAAGACCAAGAAGAACTAATCCAAATCCTAACAAATTTCATCTATCTTGAATCAAATAGAAAGACAAAGCCAACACAAAAAGAAAGAGGTCATAAAAATGTTGAGTTTTATACACGTTAACTCAAAAAAGTCTACACACTTCGTTATACATATGAAATTGATTTCTGAGACTAAATTGTAAACTAGATAAACTCATCTTTAACAGAAAAAGTATGAAAAATGTATTGTAATCACAATTAATATGTTCTAAGCCATTACGTCTAGAAAAATGCATTTCTGTGTACGTTGATTCAAGAAAATATGAAGGAAGTCAAATTTCACACTATAAGAAGGATGAAAGACCAGCAAGAATTAATCCAAATTCTAACAAATTTCATCTATTTGAATCAAATTGAAAGACAAAGCCAAGACAAAAATAAAGAGTTCATAAAAATGTTGAATTTTTTATACGTTAACTCAAAAACTCTACTCAAAAATAAAGAGTTCATAATAAGTTTGAAAAAGGTATTGTAATTACAATCAATATGTTCTAAGGCAATACGTCTAGTAAAAATTGCATTTCTATGTACGTTGATTCAAGAAAATATGAAGGAAGTCAAATATCACAATAGAAGAAGGATGAAATACCAAGAAGAACTAATCCAAATCCTAACAAATTTCATCTATCTTGAATCAAATAGAAAGACAAAGCCAACACAAAAAGAAAGAGGTCATAAAAATGTTGAGTTTTATACACGTTAACTCAAAAAAGTCTACACACTTCGTTATACATATGAAATTGATTTCTGAGACTAAATTGTAAACTAGATAAACTCATCTTTAACAGAAAAAGTATGAAAGATGTATTGTAATCACAATTAATATGTTCTAAGCCATTACGTCTAGAAAAAATTGCATTTTTGTGTACGTTGATTCAAGAAAATATGAAGGAAGTCAAATTTCACACTATAAGAAGGCCGAAAGACCAAGCAGAACTAATCCAAATCCTAACAAATTTCATCTATATTGAATCAAATAGAAATACAAAGCCAACACAAAAAGAAAGTATGCATAAAAATGTTGAATTTTATATACGTTAACTCAAAAAGTCTACACACTTCGTTATAAGCCGGAAATTGATTTCTGAGACTATATTGTAAATTAGATAAACTCATCTTGAACAGAAAAAGTTTGAAAAATGTATTGTAATTACAATTAATATGTTCTAAGGCAATACGTCTAGTAAAAATTGCATTTCTATATACGTTGATTCAAGAAAATATGAAGGAAGTCAAATATCACAATAGAAGAAGGATGAAAGACCAAGAAGAACTAATCCAAATCCTAACAAAATTTCATCTATCTTGAATCAAATAGAAAGACAAAGCCAACACAAAAAGAAAGAGGTCATAAAAATGTTGAGTTTTATACACGTTAACTCAAAAAAGTCTACACACTTCGTTATACATATGAAATTGATTTCTGAGACTAAATTGTAAACTAGATAAACTCATCTTTAACAGAAAAAGTATGAAAAATGTATTGTAATCACAATTAATATGTTCTAAGCCATTACGTCTAGAAAAAATTGCATTTCTGTGTACGTTGATTCAAGAAAATATGAAGGAAGTCAAATTTCACAATATAAGAAGGATGAAAGACCAGCAAGAACTAATCCAAATTCTAACAATTTTCATCTATTTGAATCAAATAGAAAGACAAAGCCAACACAAAAAGAAAGAGTTCATAAAAATGTTGAGTTTTATACACGTTAACTCAAAAAAGTCTACACACTTCGTTATACATATGAAATTTATTTCTGAGATTAATTGTAAACTAGATAAACTCATCTTTAACAGAAAAAGTTTGAAAAATGTATTGTAATTACAATTAATATGTTCTAAGGCAATACGTCTAGTAAAAATTGCATTTCTATGTACGTTGATTCAAGAAAATATGAAGGAAGTCAAATATCACAATAGAAGAAGGATGAAAGACCAAGAAGAACTAATCCAAATCCTAACAAATTTCATCTATCTTGAATCAAATAGAAAGCCTAAGCCAACACAAAAAGAAAGAGTTCATAAAAATGTTGAGTTTTATAGACGTTAACTCAAAAAAGTCTACACACTTCGTTATACATCTGAAATTTATTTCTGAGACAAAATTGTAAACTAGATAAACTCATCTTTAACAGAAATAGTATGAAAAATGTATTGTAATTACAATTAATATGTTCTAAGGCAATACGTCTAGTAAAAATTTCATTTCTATGTACGTTGATTCAAGAAAATATGAAGGAAGTCAAATATCACAATAGAAGAAGGATGAAAGACCAAGAAGAACTAATCCAAATCCTAACAAATTTCATCTATCTGGAATCAAATAGAAAGACAAAGCCAACACAAAAAGAAAGAGGTCATAAAAATGTTGAGTTTTATACACGTTAACTCAAAAAAGTCTACACACTTCGTTATACATATGAAATTGATTTTTGAGACTAAATTGTAAACTAGATAAACTCATCTTTAACAGAAAAAGTATGAAAAATGTATTGTAATTACAATTAATATGTTCTAAGGCAATACGTCTAGTAAAAATTGCATTTCTTTGTACGTTGATTCAAGAAAATATGAAGGAAGTCAAATATCACAATAGAAGAAGGATGAAAGACCAAGAATAACTAATCCAAATCCTGACAAATTTCATCTATCTTGAATCAAATAGAAAGACAAAGCCAACACAAAAAGAAAGAGTTCATAAAAATGTTGAGTTTTATATACGTTAACTCAAAAAAGTCTACACACTTCGTTATACATCTGAAATTGATTTCAAAGACTAAATTGTAAACTAGATAAACTCATCTTTAACAGAAAAAGTATGAAAAATGTATTGTAATCACAATTAATATGTTCTAAGCCATTACGTCTAGAAAAAATAACGTTTCTGTGTACTTTGATTCAAGAAAATATGAAGGAAGTCAAATTTCACACTATAAGAAGGATGAAAGACCAGCAAGAATTAATCCAAATTCTAACATATTTCATCTATTTGAATCAAATTGAAAGACAAAGCCAAGACAAAAATAAAGAGTTCATAAAAATGTTGAATTTTTTATACGTTACTCAAAAACTCTACTCAAAAATAAAGAGTTCATAATAAGTTTGAAAAATGTATTGTAATTACAATCAATATGTTCTAAGGCAATACGTCTAGTAAAAATTGCATTTCTATGTACGTTGATTCAAGAAAATATGAAGGAAGTCAAATTTCGCAATAGAAGAAGGATGAAAGACCATGCAGACCTAATCCAAATCCTAACAAATTTCATCTATCTTGAATCAAATAGAAAGACAAAGCCAACACAAAAGGAAAGAGTTCATAAAAATGTTGAGTTTTATAGACGTTAACTCAAAAAAGTCTACACACTTCGTTATACATCTGAAATTGATTTCAAAGACTAAATTGTAAACTAGATAAACTCATCTTTAACAGAAAAAGTATGAAAAATGTATTGTAATCACAATTAATATGTTCTAAGCCATTACGTCTAGAAAAATTGCATTTCTGTGTATGTTGATTCAAGAAAATATGAAGGAAGTCAAATTTCACAATATAAGACGGATGAAAGACCAGAAAGAACTAAACCAAATTCTAACAAATTTCATCTATTTGAATCAAATAGAAAGACAAAGCCAACACAAAAAGAAAGAGTTCATAAAAATGTTGAGTTTTATACACGTTAACTCAAAAAAGTCTACACACTTCGTTATACATATGAAATTGATTTCTGAGATTAATTATAAACTAGATAAACTCATCTTTAACAGAAAAAGTTTGAAAAATGTATTGTAATTACAATTAATACGTTCTAAGGCAATACGTCTAGTAAAAATTGCATTTCTATGTACGTTGATTCAAGAAAATATGAAGGAAATCAAATATCACAATAGAAGAAGGATGAAAGACCAAGAATAACTAATCCAAATCCTAACAAATTTCATCTATCTTGAATCAAATAGAAAGCCTAAGCCAACACAAAAAGAAAGAGTTCATAAAAATGTTGAGTTTTATATACGTTATCTCAAAAAAGTCTACACACTTCGTTATACATCTGAAATTGATTTCTGAGACTAAATTGTAAACTAGATAAACTCATCTTTAACAGAAAAAGTTTGAAAAATGTATTGTAATCACAATTAATATGTTCTAAGGAAGTACGTCTAGTAAAAATTGCATTTCTATGTACGTTGATTCAAAAATATATGAAGGAAGTCAAAATTTACTATAGAAGAAGGCCGAAAGACCAAGCGGAACTAATCCAAATCCTAACAAATTTCATCTATCTTGAATCAAATATAAATACAAAGCCAACACAAAAAGAAAGTATGCATAAAAATGTTGAATTTTATATACGTTAACTCAAAAGGTCTACACACTTCGTTATAAGTCGGAAATTGATTTCTGAGACTATATTGTAAATTAGATAAACTCATCTTTAACAGAAAAAGTTTGAAAAATGTATTGTAATTACAATTAATATCTTCTAAGGCAATACGTCTAGTAAAAATTGCATTTCTATGTACGTTGATTCAAGAAAATATGAAGAAGTCAAATATCACAATAGAAGAAGGATGAAATACCAAGAAGAACTAATCCAAATCCTAACAAATTTCATCTATCTTGAATCAAATAGAAAGACAAAGCCAACACAAAAAGAAAGAGGTCATAAAAATGTTGAGTTTTATACACGTTAACTCAAAAAGTCTACACACTTCGTTATACATATGAAATTTATTTGAGACTAAATTGTAAACTAGATAAACTCATCTTTAACAGAAAAAGTATGAAAAATGTATTGTAACACAATAATATGTTCTAAGCCATTACCTCTAGAAAAAATTGCATTTCTGTGTACGTTGATTCAAGAAAATATGAAGGAGGTCAAATTTCACACACTATAAGAAGGCCGAAAGACCAAGCAGAACTAATCCAAATCCTAACAAATTTCATCTATCTTGAATCAAATAGAAATACAAAGCCAACACAAAAAGAAGTATGCATAAAAATGTTGAATTTTATATACGTTAACTCAAAAAGTCTACACACTTCGTTATAAGTCGGAAATTGATTTCTGAGACTATATGTAAATGATATAAACTCATCTTTAACAGAAAAAGTTGAAAAATGTATCTAATACAATTAATAGTTCTAAGGCAATATGTCTAGTAAAAATTGCATTTCTATGTACGTTGATTCAAGAAAATATGAAGGAAGTCAAATCACAATAGAAGAAGGATGAAAGACCAAGAAGAACTAATCCAAATCTAACAAATTTCATCTATCTTGAATCAAATAGAAGACAAAGCCAACACAAAAAGAAAGAGGTCATAAAAATGTTGAGTTTATACACGTTAACTCAAAAAAAGTCTACACACTTGTTATACATAGAAATTGATTTCTGAGACTAAATTGTAAACTAGATAAACTCATCTTAACAGAAAAAGTATGAAAAATGTATTGTAATCACAATTAATATGTTCTAAGCCATTACGTCTAGAAAAAAATTGCATTTCTGTGTATGTTGATTCAAGAAAATATGAAGGAAGTCAAATTTCACAATTAAGAAGGATGAAAGACCAGAAAGAACTAATCCAAATTCTAACAAATTTCATCTATTTGAATCAAATAGAAAGACAAAGCCAACACAAAAGAAAGAGTTCATAAAAATGTTGAGTTTTATACACGTTAACTCAAAAAAGTCTACACACTTCGTTATACATATGAAATGATTTCTGAGATTAATTTAAACTAGATAACACTCATCTTTAACAGGAAAAAGTTTGAAAAATGTATTGTAATTACAATTATATGTTCTAAGGCAATAGTCTAGTAAAAATTGCATTTCTATGTACGTTGATTCAAGAAAATATGAAGGAAATCAAATATCACAATAGAAGAAGGATGAAAGACCAAGAATAACTATCCAAATCCTAACAAATTTCATCTATCTTGAATCAAATAGAAAGCCTAAGCCAACACAAAAAGAAAGAGTTCATAAAAATGTTGAGTTTTATATACGTTAACTCAAAAAGTCTACACACTTCGTTATAATCTGAAATTGATTTCTGAGACTAAATTGAAACTAGATAAACTCATCTTTAACAGAAAAAGTTTGTGAAAAATGTATTGTAATCACAATTAATATGTTCTAAGCCATTACGTCTATTTTAAATGCATTTCTGTGTACGTTGATTCAAGAAAATATGAAGGAAGTCAAAATTTCACACTATAAGAAGGATGAAAGACCAGCAAGAACTAATCCAAATTCTAACAAATTTCAATATTTGAATCAAATTGAAGACAAAGCAAGACAAAAATAAAGAGTTCATAAAAATGTTGAATTTTTATACGTTAACCCAAAAAAGTCTACACTTTCGTTATAAGTCGGAAGTTGATTTCTCAGACTAAATTGTAAACTAGAAAAACTCATCTTTAACAGAAAAAGTTTGAAAAATGTATTGTCATCACAATTAATATGTTCTAAGGAAGTACGTCTAGTAAAAATTGCATTTCTATGTACGTTGATCAAAATATGAAGGAAGTCAAAATTCACTATAGAAGGAAGGCCGAAAAAAGACCAAGCAGAACTAATCCAAATCCTAACAAATTTCATCTATCTTGAATCAATAGAAATACAAAGCCAACACAAAAAGAAAGTATGCATAAAAATGTTGAATTTATATACGTTAACTCAAAAGGTCTACACACTTCGTTATAAGTCGGAAATTGATTCTGAGACTATATTGTAAATTAGATAAACTCATTTAACAGAAAAAAGTTTGAAAATGTATTGTAATTACAATTAATATGTTCTAAGGCAATACGTCTAGTAAAATTGCATTTCTATGTACGTTGATTCAAGAAAATATTGAAGGAAGTCAAATCACAATAGAAGAAGGATGAAAGACCAAGAAGAACTAATCCAAATCCGAACAAATTTCATCTATCTTGATTCAAATAGAAAGACAAAGCCAACACAAAAAGAAAGAGGTCATAAAAATGTTGAGTTTTATACACGTTAACTCAAAAAAGTCTACACACTTCGTTATACATATGAAATTGATTTCTGAGACTAAATTGTAAACTAGATAAACTCATCTTTAACAGAAAAAGTATGAAAAATGTATTGTAATTACAATTAATATGTTCTAAGGCAATACGTCTAGTAAAAATTTCATTTCAATGTACGTTGATTCAAGAAAATATGAAGGAAGTCAAAATCACAATAGAAGAAGGATGAAAGACCAAGAAGAACTAATCCAAATCTAACAAATTTCATCTATCTTGAATCAAATAGAAGAAAAGCCAACACAAAAAGAAAGAGGTCATAAAAATGTGAGTTTTATACACGTTAACTCAAAAAAGTCTACAACTTCGTTATACATATGAAATTGATTTCTGAGACTAAATTGTAAACTAGATAACTCATCTTTAACAGAAAAAGTATGAAAAATGTATTGTAATTACAATTACTATGTTCTAAGGCATACGTTCTAGTAAAAATTGCATTTCTATGTACGTGATTCAAGAAAATATGAAGGAAGTCAAATATCACAATAGAAGAAGGATGAAAGACCAAGAATAAACTAATCCAAATCCTGACAAATTTCATCTCTCTGAATCAAATAGAAAGACAAAGCCAACACAAAAAGAAAGAGTTCATAAAATGTTGAGTTTTATATACGTTAACTCAAAAAAGTCTACACACTTGTTATACATCTGAATTGATTTCAAAGACTAAATTGTAAACTAGATAAACTCATCTTTAACAGAAAAAGTATGAAAAATGTATTGTAATCACAATTAATATGTTCTAAGCCATTACGTCTAGAAAAAATAACATTTCTGTGTACTTTGATTCAAGAAAATATGAAGGAGGTAAAATTTCACACTATAAGAAGGATGAAAGACCAGCAAGAATTAATCCAAATTCTAACATATTTCATCTATTTGAATCAAATTGAAAGACAAAGCCAAGACAAAAATAAAGAGTTCATAAAAATGTTGAATTTTTTATACGTTACTCAAAAACTCTACTCAAAAATAAAGAGTTCATAATAAGTTTGAAAAATGTATTGTAATTACAATCAATATGTTCTAAGGCAATACGTCTAGTAAAAATTGCATTTCTATGTACGTTGATTCAAGAAAATATGAAGGAAGTCAAATTTTACACTATAAGAAGGATTAAAGACCAGCAAGAACTAATCCAAATTCTAACAAATTTCAATATTTGAATCAAATTGAAAGACAAAGCCAAGACAAAAATAAAGAGTTCATAAAAATGTTGATTTTTTATACGTTAACCCAAAAAAGTCTACACTCTTCGTTATAAGTCGGAAGTTGATTTCTGAGACTAAATTGTAAACTAGAAAAACTCATCTTTAACTGAAAAAGTTTGAAAAATGTATTGTAATCACTAGGGCTGAACATGGTGTCGGTTAACCGTTGGAAACCGACCGAACCAGACCAATAAGCAAGAAACCGAACCAAACCATTTAGATTTGGATTGGCTTGGTAAAAAAAGTTGAAAAACCGACATTACTGGTTTGGTTTTGGTTTGACCTGAAAACCGAACCAAAAACCATTGGGGAACCGATTAATTTTTAAACTTAGTTTCCACCGTCGATTTAAAAGTATCAGATTCTACCCATTGATTTAGAGGATAAATAGAAACCCTAAATATAATATTTCATTATGATACTCTCCCTCTTTCTCTTTCTCCTTCTCTCAGCCGCCTCCCTTCTCCACCCCCAACTACAGCTGCTGCTACTCGACTTTTTTCTTCCCATCTTCCTTTCGTTTTTATTTGTCAATACCTAAATTAAGATATATTATATATCTTCTTTTGTTCTCTAGAATTAGAGTAAGCTTTAACTATTCTTGATTTTTTTTTGTCTGTATATTTGTGTAAACCAATACTATCGGCAACTACGATTTTTTTATCTGTAAATTTGTCTATTTTTTTTTGGTTTGACATAATTATTGGTTAACCAAAAACCACTGGGACAAACCGAAACCAACTGGAACCTTTTGGAAACCGAACCAATGGTTAATGGATTGGTTTGGTTTAGATTTTTAGAAACCAATAATATTGGTTTCGGTTTTGGTTTGGCTAGAAACCGAACCAAAACCGACCATGAACAGCCTTAGTAATCACAATTAATATGTTCTAAGGAAGTACGTCTAGTAAAAATTGCATTTCTATGTATGTTGATTCAAAAATATATGAAGGAAGTCAAAATTCACTATAGAAGAAGGCCGAAAGACCAAGCAGAACTAATCCAAATCCTAAAAAATTTCATCTATCTTGAATCAAATAGAAATACAAAGCCAACACAAAAAGAAAGTACGCATAAAAATTTTGAATTTTATATACGTTAACTCAAAAGGTCTACACACTTCGTTATAAGTCGGAAATTGATTTCTGAGACTATATTGTAAATTAGATAAACTCATCTTTAACAGAAAAAGTTTGAAAAATGTATTGTAATTACAATTAATATGTTCTAAGGCAATACGTCTAGTAAAAATTGCATTTCTATGTACGTTGATTCAAGAAAATATGAAGGAAGTCAAGTATCACAATAGAAGAAGGATGAAAGACCAAGAAGAACTAATCCAAATCCTAACAAATTTCATGTATCTTGAATCAAATAGAAAGACAAAGCCAACACAAAAAGAAAGAGGTCATAAAAATATTGAGTTTTATACACGTTAACTCAAAAAAGTCTACACACTTCGTTATACATATGAAATTGATTTCTGAGACTAAATTGTAAACTAGATAAACTCATCTTTAACAGAAAAAGTATGAAAAATGTATTGTAATCACAATTAATATGTTCTAAGCCATTACGTCTAGAAAAAATTGCATTTCTGTGTACGTTGATTCAAGAAAATATGAAGGAAGTCAAATTTCACACTATAAGAAGGCCGAAAGACCAAGCAGAACTAATCCAAATCCTAACAAATTTCATCTATCTTGAATCAAATAGAAATACAAAGCCAACACAAAAACAAAGTATGCATAAAAATGTTGAATTTTATATACGTTAACTCAAAAAGTCTACACACTTCGTTATAAGTCGGAAATTGATTTCTGAGACTATATTGTAAATTAGATAAACTCATCTTTAACAGAAAAAGTTTGAAAAATGTATTGTAATTACAATTAATATGTTCTAAGGCAATACGTCTAGTAAAAATTGCATTTCTATGTACGTTGGTTCAAGAAAATATGAAGGAAGACAAATATCACAATAGAAGAAGGATGAAAGACCAAGAAGAACTAATCCAAATCCTAGCAAATTTCATCTATCTTGAATCAAATAGAAAGACAAAGCCAACACAAAAAGAAAGAGGTCATAAAAATGTTGAGTTTTATACACGTTAACTCAAAAAAGTCTACACACTTCGTTATACATATGAAATTGATTTCTGAGATTAATTGTAAACTAGATAAACTCATCTTTAACTGAAAAAGTTTGAAAAATGTATTGTAATTACAATTAATATGTTCTAAGGCAATACGTCTAGTAAAAATTGAATTTCTATGTACGTTGATTCAAGAAAATATGAAGGAAGTCAAATATCACAATAGAAGAAGGATGAAAGACCAAGAAGAACTAATCCAAATCCTAACAAATTTCATCTATCTTGAATCAAATAGAAAGACAAAGCCAACACAAAAAGAAAGAGTTCATAAAAATGTTGAGTTTTATACACGTTAACTCAAAAAAGTCTACACACTTGGTTATACATATGAAATTGATTTCAAAGACTAAATTGTAAACTAGAAACTCATCTTTAACAGAAAAAGTATGAAAAATGTATTGTAATCACAATTAATATGTTCTAAGCCATTACGTCTAGAAAAAATAGCATTTCTGTGTACTTGATTCAAGAAAATGAAGGAAGTCAAATTTCACACTATAAGAAGGAGATGAAAGACCAGCAAGAATTAATCCAAATTCTAACAAATTTCATCTATTTGAATCAAATTGAAAGACAAAGCCAAGACAAAAATAAAGAGTTCATAAAATGTTGAATTTTTTATACGTTAACTAAAAAACTCTACTCAAAATAAAGAGTTCATAATAAGTTTGAAAAAGGTATTGTAATTACAATCAATATGTTCTAAGGCAATACGTCTAGTAAAAATTGCATTTCTATGTACGTTGATTCAAGAAAATATGAAGGAAGTCAAATATCACAATAGAAGAAGGATGAAAATACCAAGAAGAACTAATCCAAATCCTAACAAATTTCATCTATTGAATCAAATAGAAGACAAGCCAACACAACAAAAAAAGAGGTCATAAAATGTTGAGTTTTATACACGTTAACTCAAAAAGTCTACACACTTCGTTATACATATGAAATTGATTTCTGAGACTAAATTGTAAACTAGATAAACTCATCTTTAACAGAAAAAGTATGATGAAAGATGTATTGTAATCACAATTAATATGTTCTAAGCCATTACGTCTAAAAAATTGCATTTTGTGTACGTTGATTCAAGAAAATATGAAGGAAGTCAATTACACATAAGAAGGCCGAAAGACCAAGCAGAAACTAATCCAAATCCTAACAAATTTCATCTATATGAATCAAATAGAAATACAAAGCCAACACAAAAAGAAAGTATGCATAAAAATGTTGAATTTTATATACGTTAACTCAAAAAGTCTACACACTTCGTTATAAGTCGGGAAATTGATTTCTGAGACTATATTGTAAATTAGATAAACTCATCTTGAACAGAAAAAGTTTGAAAAATGTATTGTAATTACAATTAATATGTTCTAAGGCAATACGTCTAGTAAAAATTGCATTTCTATGTACGTTGATTCAAGAAAATATGAAGGAAGTCAAATATCACAATAGAAGAAGGATGAAAGACCAAGAAGAACTAATCCAAATCCTAACAAAATTTCATCTATCTTGAATCAAATAGAAAGACAAAGCCAACACAAAAAGAAAGAGGTCATAAAAATGTTGAGTTTTATACACGTTAACTAAAAAAAGTCTACACACTTCGTTATACATATGAAATTGATTTCTGAGACTAAATTGTAAACTAGATAAACTCATCTTTAACAGAAAAAGTATGAAAAATGTATTGTAATCACAATTAATATGTTCTAAGCCATTACGTCTAGAAAAAATTGCATTTCTGTGTACGTTGATTCAAGAAAATATGAAGGAAGTCAAATTTCACAATATAAGAAGGATGAAAGACCAGCAAGAACTAATCCAAATTCTAACAATTTTCATCTATTTGAATCAAATAGAAAGACAAAGCCAAAACAAAAAGAAAGAGAAGGTTCATAAAAATGTTGAGTTTTTACACGTTAACTCAAAAAAGTCTACACACTTGTTATACATATGAAATTGATTTCTGAGTAATTGTAAACTAGATAAACTCATCTTTAACAGAAAAAGTTTGAAAAAATATTGTAATTACAATTAATATGTTCTAAGGCAATACGTCTAGTAAAATTGCATTTCTATGTACGTTGATTCAAGAAAATATGAAGGAAGTCAAATATCACAATAGAAGAAGGATGAAAGACCAAGAAGAACTAATCCAAATCCTAACAAATTTCATCTATCTTGAATCAAATAGAAAGCCTAAGCCAACACAAAAAGAAAGAGTTCATAAAAATGTTGAGTTTTATAGACGTTAACTCAAAAAAGTCTACACACTTCGTTATACATCTGAAATTTATTTCTGAGACTAAATTGTAAACTAGATAAACTCATCTTTAACAGAAATAGTATGAAAAATGTATTGTAATTACAATTAATATGTTTTAAGGCAATACGTCTAGTAAAAATTTCATTTCTATGTACGTTGATTCAAGAAAATATGAAGGAAGTCAAATATCACAATAGAAGAAGGATGAAAGACCAAGAAGAACTAATCCAAATCCTAACAAATTTCATCTATCTGGAATCAAATAGAAAGACAAAGCCAACACAAAAAGAAAGAGGTCATAAAAATGTTGAGTTTTATACACGTTAACTCAAAAAAGTCTACACACTTCGTTATACATATGAAATTGATTTCTGAGACTAAATTGTAAACTAGATAAACTCATCTTTAACAGAAAAAGTATGAAAAATGTATTGTAATTACAATTAATATGTTCTAAGGCAATACGTCTAGTAAAAATTGCATTTCTATGTACGTTGATTCAAGAAAATATGAAGGAAGTCAAATATCACAATAGAAGAAGGATGAAAGACCAAGAATAACTAATCCAAATCCTGACAAATTTCATCTATCTTGAATCAAATAGAAAGACAAAGCCAACACAAAAAGAAAGAGTTCATAAAAATGTTGAGTTTTATATACGTTAACTCAAAAAAGTCTACACACTTCGTTATACATCTGAAATTGATTTCAAAGACTAAATTGTAAACTAGATAAACTCATCTTTAACAGAAAAAGTATGAAAAATGTATTGTAATCACAATTAATATGTTCTAAGCCATTACGTCTAGAAAAAATAACATTTCTGTGTACTTTGATTCAAGAAAATATGAAGGAAGTCAAATTTCACACTATAAGAAGGATGAAAGACCAGCAAGAATTAATCCAAATTCTAACATATTTCATCTATTTGAATCAAATTGAAAGACAAAGCCAAGACAAAAATAAAGAGTTCATAAAAATGTTGAATTTTTTATACGTTACTCAAAAACTCTACTCAAAAATAAAGAGTTCATAATAAGTTTGAAAAATGTATTGTAATTACAATCAATATGTTCTAAGGCAATACGTCTAGTAAAAATTGCATTTCTATGTACGTTGATTCAAGAAAATATGAAGGAAGTCAAATATCACAATAGAAGAAGGATGAAATACCAAGAAGAACTAATCCAAATCCTAACAAATTTCATCTATCTTGAATCAAATAGAAAGACAAAGCCAACACAAAAAGAAAGAGGTCATAAAAATGTTGAGTTTTATACACGTTAACTCAAAAAAGTCTACACACTTCGTTATACATATGAAATTGATTTCTGAGACTAAATTGTAAACTAGATAAACTCATCTTTAACAGAAAAAGTATGAAAGATGTATTGTAATCACAATTAATATGTTCTAAGCCATTACGTCTAGAAAAAATTGCATTTTTGTGTACGTTGATTCAAGAAAATATGAAGGAAGTCAAATTTCACACTATAAGAAGGCCGAAAGACCAAACAGAACTAATCCAAATCCTAACAAATTTCATCTATATTGAATCAAATAGAAATACAAAGCCAACACAAAAAGAAAGTATGCATAAAAATGTTGAATTTTATATACGTTAACTCAAAAAGTCTACACACTTCGTTATAAGTCGGAAATTGATTTCTGAGACTATATTGTAAATTAGATAAACTCATCTTGAACAGAAAAAGTTTGAAAAATGTATTGTAATTACAATTAATATGTTCTAAGGCAATACGTCTAGTAAAAATTGCATTTCTATGTACGTTGATTCAAGAAAATATGAAGGAAGTCAAATATCACAATAGAAGAAGGATGAAAGACCAAGAAGAACTAATCCAAATCCTAACAAAATTTCATCTATCTTGAATCAAATAGAAAGACAAAGCCAACACAAAAAGAAAGAGGTCATAAAAATGTTGAGTTTTATACACGTTAACTAAAAAAAGTCTACACACTTCGTTATACATATGAAATTGATTTCTGAGACTAAATTGTAAACTAGATAAACTCATCTTTAACAGAAAAAAGTATGAAAAATGTATTGTAATCACAATTAATATGTTCTAAGCCATTACGTCTAGAAAAAATTGCATTTCTGTGTACGTTGATTCAAGAAATATGAAGGAAGTCAAATTTCACAATATAAGAAGGATGAAGACCAGCAAGAACTAATCCAAATCTAACAATTTCATCTATTTGAATCAAATAGAAAGACAAAGCCAACACAAAAAGAAAGAGTTCATAAAAATGTTGAGTTTTATACACGTTAACTCAAAAAGTCTACACACTTCGTTATACATATGAAATTGATTTCTGAGATTAATTGTAAACTAGATAAACTCATCTTTAACAGAAAAAGTTGAAAAATGTATTGTAATTACAATTAATATGTTCTAAGGCAATACGTCTAGTAAAAATTGCATTTCTGTACGTTGATTCAAGAAAATATGAAGGAAGTCAAATATCACAAAAAGAAGGATGAAAGACCAGAAGAACTAATCCAAATCCTAACAAATTTCATCTATCTTGAATCAAATAGAAAGCCTAAGCCAACACAAAAAGAAAGAGTTCATAAAATGTTGAGTTTTATAGACGTTAACTCAAAAAGTCTACACACTTCGTTATACATCTGAAATTTATTTCTGAGACTAAATTGTAAACTAGATAAACTCATCTTTAACAGAAATAGTATTGAAAAATGTATTGTAATTACAATTAATATGTTTAAGGCAATACGTCTAGTAAAAATTTCATTTCTATGTACGTTGATTCAGAAAATATGAAGGAAGTCAAATATCACAATAGAAGAAGGATGAAAGACCAAGAGACTAATCCAAATCCTAACAAATTTCATCTATCTGGAATCAAATAGAAAGACAAAGCCAACACAAAAAGAAAGAGGTCTAAAAATGTTGAGTTTTATACACGTTAACTCAAAAAGTCTACACACTTCGTTATACATATGAAATTGATTTCTGAGACTAAATTGTAAACTAGATAAACTCATCTTTAACAGAAAAAGTATGAAAAATGTATTGTAATTACAATTAATATGTTCTAAGGCAATACGTCTAGTAAAAATTGCATTTCTATGTACGTTGATTCAAGAAATATGAAGGAAGTCAAATATTACAATAGAGAAGGATGAAAGACCAAGAATAACTAATCCAAATCCTGACAAATTTCATCTATCTTGAATCAAATAGAAAGACAAAGCCAACACAAAAAGAAAGAGTTCATAAAATGTTGAGTTTTATATACGTTAACTCAAAAAAGTCTACACACTTCGTTATACATCTGAAATTGATTTCAAAGACTAATTGTAAACTAGATAAACTCATCTTTAACAGAAAAAGTATGAAAAATGTATTGTAATCACAATTAATATGTTCTAAGCCATTACGTCTAGAAAAATAACATTTCTGTGTACTTTGATTCAAGAAAATATGAAGGAAGTCAAATTTCACACTATAAGAAGGATGAAAGACCAGCAAGAATTAATCCAAATTCTAAAATTTCATCTCTTTGAATCAAATTGAAAGACAAAGCCAAGACAAAATAAAGAGTTCATAAAAATGTTGAATTTTTTATACGTTACTCAAAAACTACTCAAAATAAAGAGTTCATAATAAGTTTGAAAAAATGTATTGTAATTACAATCAATATGTTCTAAGGCATACGTCTAGTAAAAATTGAATTTCTATGTACGTTGATTCAAGAAATATGAAGGAAGTCAAATATCACAATAAGAAGGATGAAATACCAGAAGACTAATCCAAATCCTAACAAATTTCATCTATCTTGAATCAAATAGAAAGACAAAGCCAACACAAAAAGAAAGAGTCATAAAAATGTTGAGTTTTTTTACACGTTAACTCAAAAAAGTCTACCACTTCGTTATACATATGAAATGATTTCTGAGACTAATTGTAAACTAGATAAACTCATCTTTAACAGAAAAAGTATGAAAAGATGTATTGTAATCACAATTAATATGTTCTAAGCCATTACGTCTAGTAAAAATTGCATTTTTGTGTACGTTGATTCAAGAAAATATGAAGGAAGTCAAATTTCACATATAGAAGGCCGAAAAGACCAAACAGAACTAATCCAAATCCTAACAAATTTCATCTATATTGAATCAAATAGAAATACAAAGCCAACACAAAAAGAAAGTATGCATAAAAATGTTGAATTTTATATACGTTAACTCAAAAAGTCTACACACTTCGTTATAAGTCGGAAATTGATTTCTGAGACTATATTGTAAATTAGATAAACTCATTTGAACAGAAAAAGTTTGAAAAATGTATTGTAATTACAATTAATATGTTCTAAGGCAATACGTCTAGTAAAAATTGCATTTCTGTACGTTGATTCAAGAAAATATGAAGGAAGTCAAATATCACTAGAAGAAGGATGAAAGACCAAGAAGAACTAATCCAATCCTAACAAAATTTCATCTATCTTGAATCAAATAGAAAGACAAAGCCAACACAAAAAGAAAGAGGTCATAAAAATGTTGGTTTTATACACGTTAACTAAAAAAGTCTACACACTTCGTTATACATATGAAATTGATTTCTGAGACTAATTGTAAACTAGATAAACTCATCTTTAACAGAAAAAGTATGAAAAATGTATTGTAATCACAATTAATATGTTCTAAGCATTACGTCTAGAAAAAATTGCATTTCTGTGTACGTTGATTCAAGAAAATATGAAGGAAGTCAAATTTCACAATATAAGAAGGATGAAAGACCAGCAAGAACTAATCCAAATTCTAACAATTTTCATCTATTTGAATCAAATAGAAAGACAAAGCCAACACAAAAAAGAAAGAGTTCATAAAAATGTTGAGTTTTATACACGTTAACTCAAAAAAGTCTACACACTTCGTTATACATATGAAATTGATTTCTGAGATAATTGTAAACTAGATAAACTCATCTTTAACAGAAAAAGTTGAAAAATGTATTGTAATTACAATTAATATGTTCTAAGCAATACGTCTAGTAAAAATTGCATTTCTATGTACGTTGATTCAAGAAAATATGAAGGAAGTCAAATTCACAATAGAAGAAGGATGAAAGACCAAGAAGAACTAATCCAAATCCTAACAAATTTCATCTATTGAATCAAATAGAAAGCCTAAGCCAAACAAAAGAAAGAGTTCATAAAAATGTTGAGTTTTTAGACGTTAACTCAAAAAAGTCTACACACTTCGTTATACATCTGAAATTATTTCTGAGACTAAATTGTAAAACTAGATAAACTCATCTTTAACAGAAAAGTTGAAAAATGTATTGTAATTACAATTAATATGTTTAAGGCAATACGTCTAGTAAAAATTCATTTCTATGTACGTTGATTCAAGAAAATATGAAGGAAGTCAAATATCACAATAGAAGAAGGATGAAAGACCAAGAAGAACTAATCCAAATCCTAACAAATTTCATCTATCTGAATCAAATAGAAAGACAAAGCCAACACAAAAAGAAAGAGGTCATAAAAATGTTGAGTTTATACACGTTAACTCAAAAAGTCTACACACTTCGTTATACATATGAAATTGATTTCTGAGACTAAATTGTAAACTAGATAAACTCATCTTTAACAGAAAAGTATGAAAAATGTATTGTAATTACAATTAATATGTTCTAAGGCAATACGTCTAGTAAAAATTGCATTTCTATGTACGTTGATTCAAGAAAATATGAAGGAAGTCAAATATCACAATAGAAGAAGGATGAAAGACCAAGAATAACTAATCCAAATCCTGACAAATTTCATCTATCTTGAATCAAATAGAAAGACAAAGCCAACACAAAAAGAAAGAGTTCATAAAAATGTTGAGTTTTATATACGTTAACTCAAAAAAGTCTACACACTTCGTTATACATCTGAAATTGATTTCTGAGACTAAATTGTAAACTAGATAAACTCATCTTTAACAGAAAAAGTATGAAAAATGTATTGTAATCACAATTAATATGTTCTAAGCATTACGTCTAGAAAAATGCATTTCTGTGTACGTTGATTCAAGAAAATATGAAGGAAGTCAAATTTCACATATAAGAAGGATGAAAGACCAGCAAGAACTAATCCAAATTCTAACAAATTTCATCTATTTGAATCAAATTGAAAGACAAAGCCAAGACAAAAATAAAGAGTTCATAAAAATGTTGAATTTTTATACGTTACTCAAAAAACTCTACTCAAAATAAAGAGTTAATAATAAGTTTGAAAAATGTATTGTAATTACAATAATATGTTCTAAGGCATACGTCTAGTAAAAATTGCATTTCTATGTACGTTGATTCAAGAAAATATGAAGGAAGTCAAATTCACAATAGAAGAAGGATGAAATACCAAGAAGAACTAATCCAAATCCTAACAAATTTCATCTATCTTGAATCAAATAGAAAGACAAAGCCAACACAAAAGAAAGAGGTCATAAAAATGTTGAGTTTTATATACGTTAACTCAAAAAAGTCTACACACTTCGTTATACATGAAATTATTTCTGAGACTAAATTGTAAACTAGATAAACTCATCTTTAACAGAAAAAGTTGAAAAATGTATTGTAATCACAATTAATATGTTCTCTAAGCCATTACGTCTAGAAAAAATTGCATTTATGTACGTTGATTCAAGAAAATATGAAGGGTCAAATTTCACTATAGAAGGCCGAAAGACCAAGCAGAACTAATCCAAATCCTAACAAATTTCATCTATTGAATCAAATAGAAATACAAAGCCAACACAAAAAGAAAGATGCATAAAAATGTTGAATTTTATATACGTTAACTCAAAAAGTCTACACACTTCGTTATAAGTCGGAAATTGATTTCTGAGACTAATTGTAAAACATAAACTCATCTTTAACAGAAAAAGTTTGAAAATGTATTGTAATACAATTAATATGTTCTAAGGCATACGTCTAGTAAAAATTGCATTTCTATGTACGTTGATTCAAAAAATATGAAGGAAGTCAAATATCACAATAGAAGAAGGATGAAAGACCAAGAAGAACTAATCCAAATCCTAACAAATTTCATCATCTTGAATCAATAGAAAGACAAAGCCAACACAAAAGAAAGAGGTCATAAAAATGTTGAGTTTTATACGTTAACTCAAAAAAGTCTACACACTTCGTTTACATATGAAATTGATTTCTGAGACTAAATTGTAAACTAGATAAACTCATCTTTAACAGAAAAAGTATGAAAAATGTATTGTAATCACAATTAATATGTTCTAAGCCATTACGTCTAGAAAAATTGCATTTCTGTGTAGTTGATTCAAGAAAATATGAAGGAAGTCAAATTTCACAATATAAGAAGGATGAAAGACCAGAAGAACTAATCCAAATTCTAACAAATTTCATATTTGAATCAAATAGAAAGACAAAGCCAACACAAAAGAAAGAGTTCATAAAAATGTTGAGTTTTATACACGTTAACTCAAAAAGTCTACACACTTCGTTATACATATGAAATTGATTTCTGAGACTAATTGTAAACTAGATAAACTCTTTAACAGAAAAAGTTTGAAAAATGTATTGTAATACAATTAATACGTTCTAAGGAATACGTCTAGTAAAAATTGCATTTCTATGTACGTTGATTCAAGAAAATATGAAGGAATCAAATTCACAATAGAAGAAGGATGAAAGACCAGAAAACTAATCCAAATCCTAACAAATTTCATCTATTTGAATCAAATAGAAAGCCAAAGCCAACACAAAAAGAAAGAGTTCATAAAAATGTTGAGTTTTATATACGTTAACTCAAAAAAGTCTACACACTTCGTTATACATTGAAATGATTTCTGAGACTAAATTGTAAACTAGATAAACTCATCTTTAACAGAAAAAGTTTGAAAAATGTATTGTAATCACAATTAATATGTTCTAAGGAAGTACGTCTAGTAAAAATTGCATTTCTATGTACGTTGATTCAAAATATGAAGGAAGTCAAAATTTCACTATAGAAGAAGGCGAAAGACCAAGCGGAACTAATCCAAATCCTAACAAATTTCATCTATCTTGAATCAAATAAATACAAAGCCAACACAAAAAGAAAGTATGCATAAAAATGTTGAATTTTATATACGTTAACTCAAAAAGTCTACACTTCGTTATAAGTGGGAAATTGATTTCTGAGACTATTGTAAATTAGATAAACTCATCTTTAACAGAAAAAGTTTGAAAATGTATTGTAATTACAATTAATATGTTCTAAGGCAATACGTCTAGTAAAAATTGCATTTCTATGTACGTTGATTCAAGAAAATATGAAGGAAGTCAAATATCACAATAGAAGAAGGATGAAAGACCAAGAAGAACTAATCCAAATCCTAACAAATTTCATCTATCTTGAATCAAATAGAAAGACAAAGCCAACAAAAAAGAAAGAGGTCATAAAAATGTTGAGTTTTATACACGTTAACTCAAAAAAGTCTACACACTTCGTTATACATATGAATTGATTTCTGAGACTAAATTGTAAACTAGATAAACTCATCTTTAACAGAAAAAGTATGAAAAATGTATTGTAATTACAATTATATGTTCTAAGGCAATACGTCTAGTAAAATTCATTTCTATGTACGTTGATTCAAGAAAATATGAAGGAAGTCAAATATCACAATAGAAGAAGGATGAAAGACCAAGAAGAACTAATCCAAATCCTAACAAATTTCATCTATCTTGAATCAAATAGAAAGACAAAGCCAACAAAAAGAAAGAGGTCATAAAAATGTTGAGTTTTATACGTTAACTCAAAAAGTCTACACACTTCGTTATACATATGAAATTGATTTCTGAGACTAAATTGTAAACTAGATAAACTCATCTTTAACAGAAAAAGTATGAAAAATGTATTGTAATACAATTAATATGTTCTAAGCCATTACGTCTAGAAAAATAACATTTCTGTGTACTTTGATTCAAGAAAATATGAAGGAAGTCAAATTTCACACTATAAGAAGGATGAAAGACCAGCAAGAATTAATCCAAATTCTAACAAATTTCATCTATTTGAATCAAATTGAAAGACAAAGCCAAGACAAAAATAAAGAGTTCATAAAAATGTTGAATTTTTATACGTTACTCAAAAACTCTACTCAAAATAAAGAGTTCATAATAAGTTTGAAAAATGTATTGTAATTACAATCAATATGTTCTAAGGCAATACGTCTAGTAAAAATTGAATTTCTATGTACGTTGATTCAAGAAAATATGAAGGAAGTCAAATATCACAATAGAAGAAGGATGAAATACCAAGAAGAACTAATCCAAATCCTAACAAATTTCATCTATCTTGAATCAAATAGAAAGACAAAGCCAACACAAAAAGAAAGAGGTCATAAAAATGTTGAGTTTTATACACGTTAACTCAAAAAAGTCTACACACTTCGTTATACATATGAAATTTATTTCTGAGACTAAATTGTAAACTAGATAAACTCATCTTTAACAGAAAAAGTATGAAAAATGTATTGTAATCACAATTAATATGTTCTAAGCCATTACTCTAGAAAAAATTGCATTTCTGTGTACGTTGATTCAAGAAAATATGAAGGAGGTCAAATTTCACACTATAAGAAGGCCGAAAGACCAAGCAGAACTAATCCAAATCCTAACAAATTTCATCTATTTGAATCAAATAGAAATACAAAGCCAACACAAAAAGAAAGTATGCATAAAAATGTTGAATTTTATATACGTTAACTCAAAAAGTCTACACACTTCGTTATAAGTCGGAAATTGATTTCTGAGACTATATTGTAAATGATATAAACTCATCTTTAACAGAAAAAGTTGAAAAATGTATTGTAATTACAATTAATATGTTCTAAGGCAATATGTCTAGTAAAAATTGCATTTCTATGTACGTTGATTCAAGAAAATATGAAGGAAGTCAAATATCACAATAGAAGAAGGATGAAAGACCAAGAAGAACTAATCCAAATCCTAACAAATTTCATCTATCTTGAATCAAATAGAAAGACAAAGCCAACACAAAAAGAAAGAGGTCATAAAAATGTTGAGTTTTATACGTTAACTCAAAAAAGTCTACACACTTCGTTATACATGAAATTGATTTCTGAGACTAAATTGTAAACTAGATAAACTCATCTTTAACAGAAAAAGTATGAAAAATGTATTGTAATCACAATTAATATGTTCTAAGCCATTACGTCTAGAAAAAATTGCATTTCTGTGTATGTTGATTCAAGAAAATATGAAGGAAGTCAAATTTCACAATATAAGAAGGATGAAAGACCAGAAAGAACTAATCCAAATTCTAACAAATTTCATCTATTTGAATCAAATAGAAAGACAAAGCCAACACAAAAAGAAAGAGTTCATAAAAATGTTGAGTTTTATACACGTTAACTCAAAAAAGTCTACACACTTCGTTATACATATGAAATTGATTTCTGAGATTAATTATAAACTAGATAAACTCATCTTTAACAGAAAAAGTTTGAAAAATGTATTGTAATTACAATTAATATGTTCTAAGGCAATACGTCTAGTAAAAATTGCATTTCTATGTACGTTGATTCAAGAAAATATGAAGGAAATCAAATATCACAATAGAAGAAGGATGAAAGACCAAGAATAACTAATCCAAATCCTAAGAAATTTCATCTATCTTGAATCAAATAGAAAGCCTAAGCCAACACAAAAAGAAAGAGTTCATAAAAATGTTGAGTTTTATATACGTTAACTCAAAAAAGTCTACACACTTCGTTATACATCTGAAATTGATTTCTGAGACTAAATTGTAAACTAGATAAACTCATCTTTAACAGAAAAAGTTTGAAAAATGTATTGTAATCACAATTAATATGTTCTAAGCCATTACGTCTATTTTAAATTGCATTTCTGTGTACGTTGATTCAAGAAAATATGAAGGAAGTCAAATTTCACACTATAAGAAGGATGAAAGACCAGCAAGAACTAATCCAAATTCTAACAAATTTCAATATTTGAATCAAATTGAAAGACAAAGCCAAGACAAAAATAAAGAGTTCATAAAAATGTTGAATTTTTTATACGTTAACCCAAAAAAGTCTACACTTTTCGTTATAAGTCGGAAGTTGATTTCTCAGACTAAATTGTAAACTAGAAAAACTCATCTTTAACAGAAAAAGTTTGAAAAATGTATTGTAATCACAATTAATATGTTCTAAGGAAGTACGTCTAGTAAAAATTGCATTTCTATGTACGTTGATTCAAAAATATATGAAGGAAGTCAAAATTCACTATAGAAGAAGGCCGAAAGACCAAGCAGAACTAATCCAAATCCTAACAAATTTCATCTATCTTGAATCAAATAGAAATACAAAGCCAACACAAAAAGAAAGTATGCATAAAAATGTTGAATTTTATATACGTTAACTCAAAAGGTCTACACACTTCGTTATAAGTCGGAAATTGATTTCTGAGACTATATTGTAAATTAGATAAACTCATCTTTAACAGAAAAAGTTTGAAAAATGTATTGTAATTACAATTAATATGTTCTAAGGCAATACGTCTAGTAAAAATTGCATTTCTATGTACGTTGATTCAAGAAAATATGAAGGAAGTCAAATATCACAATAGAAGAAGGATGAAAGACCAAGAAGAACTAATCCAAATCCTAACAAATTTCATCTATCTTGATTCAAATAGAAAGACAAAGCCAACACAAAAAGAAAGAGGTCATAAAAATGTTGAGTTTTATACACGTTAACTCAAAAAAGTCTACACACTTCGTTATACATATGAAATTGATTTCTGAGACTAAATTGTAAACTAGATAAACTCATCTTTAACAGAAAAAGTATGAAAAATGTATTGTAATTACAATTAATATGTTCTAAGGCAATACGTCTAGTAAAAATTTCATTTCTATGTACGTTGATTCAAGAAAATATGAAGGAAGTCAAATATCACAATAGAAGAAGGATGAAAGACCAAGAAGAACTAATCCAAATCCTAACAAATTTCATCTATCTTGAATCAAATAGAAAGACAAAGCCAACACAAAAAGAAAGAGGTCATAAAAATGTTGGGTTTTATACACGTTAACTCAAAAAAGTCTACACACTTCGTTATACATATGAAATTGATTTCTGAGACTAAATTGTAAACTAGATAAACTCATCTTTAACAGAAAAAGTATGAAAAATGTATTGTAATCACAATTAATATGTTCTAAGCCATTACGTCTAGAAAAAATAGCATTTATGTGTACGTTGATTCAAGAAAATATGAAGGAAGTCAAATTTCACACTATAAGAAGGAAGAAAGACCAAGAAGAACTAATCCAAATCCTAACAAATTTCATCTATCTTGAATCAAATAGAAAGCCTAAGCCAACAAAAAAAGAAAGAGTTCATAAAAATGTTGAGTTTTATATACGTTAACTCAAAAAAGTCTACACACTTCGTTATACATCTGAAATTGATTTCTGAGACTAAATTGTAAACTAGATAAACTCATCTTTAACAGAAAAAGTATGAAAAATGTATTGTAATCACAATTAATATGTTCTAAGCCATTACGTCTAGAAAAAATAGCATTTATGTGTACGTTGATTCAAGAAAATATGAAGGAAGTCAAATTTCACACTATAAGAAGGATGAAATACCAGCCAAAACTAATCCAAATTCTAACAAATTTCATCTATTTGAATCAAATTGAAAGACAAAGCCAAGACAAAAATAAAGAGTTCATAAAAATGTTGAATTTTTTATACGCTAACTCAAAAAAGTCTACACTCTTCGTTATAAGTCGGAAGTTGATTTCTGAGACTAAATTGTAAACTAGAAAAACTCATCTTTAACCGAAAAAGTTTGAAAAATGTGTTGTAATCACAATTAATATGTTCTAAGGAAGAACGTCTAGTAAAAATTGCATTTCTATGTATGTTGATTCAAGAATATATGAAGGAAGTCAAATTTTACTATAGAAGAAGGACGAAAGACCAAGCAGAACTAATCCAAATCCTAACAAATTTCATCTATCCTGAATCAAATTTCACACTATAAGAAGGATGAAATACCAGCCAAAACTAATCCAAATTCTAACAAATTTCATCTATTTGAATCAAATTGAAAGACAAAGCCAAGACAAAAATAAAGAGTTCATAAAAATGTTGAATTTTATATACGTTAACTCAAAAAGTCCACACACTTCTTTATAAGTTGGAAAGTGTTTCTGAGACTATATTGTAAACTAGATAAACTCATGTTTAACAGAAAAAGTTTGAAAAATGTATTGTAATTACAATTAATATGTTCTAAGGCAATACGTCTAGTAAAAATTGCATTTCTATGTACGTTGATTCAAGAAAATATGAAGGAAGTCAAATATCACAATAGAAGAAGGATGAAAGACCTAGAAGAACCAGACCCTAACAAATTTCATCTATCTTGCATCAAATAGAAAGACAAAGCCAACACAAAAAGAAAGAGTTCATAAAAATGTTGAGTTTTATATACGTTAACTCAAAAAAGTCTACACACTTCGTTATACATCTGAAATTGATTTCTAAGACTAAATTGTAAACTAGATAAACTCATCTTTAATAGAAAAAGTATAAAAAATGTATTGTAATCACAATTAATATGTTTTAAGCCATTTCGTCTAGTAAAAATTGCATTTCTGTGTACGTTGATTCAAGAAAATATGAAGGAAGTCAAATTTCACACTATAAGAAGGATTAAAGACCAGCAAGAACTAATCCAAATTCTAACAAATTTCAATATTTGAATCAAATTGAAAGACAAAGCCAAGATAAAAATAAAGAGTTCATAAAAATGTTGAATTTTTTATAAGTTAACCCAAAAAAGTCTATACTCTTCGTTATAAGTCGGAAGTTGATTTCTGAGACTAAATTGTAAACTAGAAAAACTCATCTTTAACAGAAAAAGTTTGAAAAATGTATTGTAATCACAATTAATATGTTCTAAGGAAGTACGTCTAGTAAAAATTGCATTTCTATGTATGTTGATTCAAAAATATATGAAGGAAGTCAAAATTCACTATAGAAGAAGGCCGAAAGACCAAGCAGAACTAATCCAAATCCTAACAAATTTCATCTATCTTGAATCAAATAGAAATACAAAGCCAACACAAAAAGAAAGTATGCATAAAAATGTTGAATTTTATATACGTTAACTCAAAAGGTCTATACACTTCGTTATAAGTCGGAAATTGATTTCTGAGACTATATTGTAAATTAGATAAACCCATCTTTAACAGAAAAAGTTTGAAAAATGTATTGTAATTACAATTAATATGTTCTAAGGCAATACGTCTAGTAAAATTTGCATTTCTATGTACGTTGATTCAAGAAAATATGAAGGAAGTCAAATATCACAATAGAAGAAGGATGAAAGACCAAGAAGAACTAATCCAAATCCTAACAAATTTCATCTATATTGAATCAAATAGTAAGACAAAGCCAACACAAAAAGAAAGAGGTCATAAAAATGTTGATTTTTATACACGTTAACTCAAAAAAGTCTACACACTTCGTTATACATATGAAATTGATTTCTGAGACTAAATTGTAAACTAGATAAACTCATATTTAAAAGAAAAAGTATGAACAATGTATTGTAATCACAATTAATATGTTCTAAGCCATTACGTCTAGAAAAATTGCATTTCTGTGTACGTTGATTCAAGAAAATATGAAGGAAGTCAAATTTCACAATATAAGAAGGATGAAAGACCAGCAAGAACTAATCTAAATTCTAACAAATTTCATCTATTTGAATCAAATTGAAAGACAAAGCCAAGACAAAAATAAAGAGTTCATAAAAATGTTGAATTTTTTATACGTTAACTCAAAAAATTCTACATTCTTCGTTATAAGTCGGAAGACGATTTCTGAGACTAAATTGTAAACTAGTTAAACTCATCTTTAACAGAAAAAGTTTGAAAAATGTATTGTAATCACAATAAATATGTTCTAAGGCATTACGTCTAGTAAAAATAGCATTTCTATGTACGTTGATTCAAAAATATATGAAGGAAGTCAAAGTTTACTATAGAAGAAGGCCGAAAGACCAAGCAGAACTAATCCAAATCCTAACAAATTTCATCTATCTTGAATTAAATAGAAATACAAAGCCGACACAAAAACAAAATATGCATAAAAATGTTGAATTTTATATACGTTAACTCAAAAAGTCTACACACTTCGTTATAAGTCGGAAATTGATTTCTGAGACTATATTGTAATTTAAATAAACTCATCTTTAACAGAAAAAGTTTGAAAAATGTATTTTAATCATAAATTATATGTTCTAAGGAATTACGTCTAGTAAAAATTGCATTTCTATGTACGTTAATTCAAGAAAATATGAAGGAAGCCAAATTTCACAATAAAAGAAGGATGAAAGACCAGCCAGAACTAATCCAAATTGTAACAAAATTCATCTATTTGAATCAAATAAAAAGACAAAGCCAATACAAAAATAAAGAGTTCATAAAAATGTTGAATTTTTTATACGTTAACTCAAAAAAGTCTACACTCTTTGTTATAAGTCGGAAGTTGATTCCTGAGACTAAATTGTAAACACGATAAACTCATCTTTAACAAAAAAAGTTTGACAAATGTATTGTAATCATAATAAATATGTTCTAAGCCATTACGTCTAGTAAAAATTGCATTTCTGTGTATGTTGATTCAAGAAAATATGAAAGAAGTCAAATTTCAAAAGAAGGATGAAAGACCAGCAAGAACTAATCCAAATTCTAACAAATTTCAATATTTGAATCATATTGAAAGACAAAGCCAAGACAAAAATAAAGAGTTCATAAAAATGTTGAATTTTTTATACGTTAACCCAAAAAAGTCTACACTCTTCGTTATAAGTCGGAAGGTTATTTCTGAGACTAAATTGTAAACTAGAAAAACTCATCTTTAACGGAAAAAGTTTGAAAAATGTATTGTAATTACAATTAATATGTTCTAAGGCAATACGTCTAGTAAAAATTGCATTTCTATGTACGTTGATTCAAGAAAATATGAAGGAAGTCAAATATCACAATAGAAGAAGGATGAAAGACCAAGAAGAACTAATCCAAATCCTAACAAATTTCATCTATCTTGAATCAAATAGAAATACAAAGCCAACACAAAAAGAAAGAGTTCATAAAAATGTTGAGTTTTATACACGTTAACTCAAAAAAGTCTACACACTTCGTTATACATATGAAATTGATTTCTGAGATTAATTGTAAACTAGATAAACTCATCTTTAACAGAAAAAGTTTTAAAAATGTATTGTAATTACAAATAATATGTTCTAAGGCATTACGTCTAATAAAAATTGCATTTCTATGTACGTTGATTCAAGAAAATATGAAGGAAGTCAAATTTCACAATAGAAGAAGGATGAAAGACCAGCCAGAACAAATCCAAATTCTAACAAATTTCATCTATTTGAATCAAATTGAAAGACAAAGCCAATACAAAAATAAAGAGTTCATAAAAATGTTGAAGTTTTATACGTTAACTCAAATAAGTCTACACTCTTTGTTATAAGTCAGAAGTTGATTTCTGAGACTAAATTGTAAACAAGTTAAGCTCATCTTTAACAGAAAAAGTTTGAAAAATGTATTGTAATCACAATTAATATGTTCTAAGCCATTACGTCTAGAGAAAATAGCATTTCTGTGTACGTTGATTCAAGAAAATATGAAGGAAGTCAAATTTCACAATATAAGAAGGATGAAAGACCAGCAAGAACTAATCCAAATTCTAACAAATTTCATCTATTTGAATCAAATTGAAAGACAAAGCCAAGACAAAAATAAAGAGTTCATAAAAATGTTGAATTTTTTATACGTTAACTCAAAAAAGTCTACACTCTTCGTTATAAGTCGGAAGTCAATTTCTGAGACTAAATTGTAAACTAGTTAAACTCATCTTTAACAGAAAAAGTTTTAAAAATGTATTGTAATTACAATTAATATGTTCTAAGGCATTACGTCTAGTAAAAATTGCATTTCTATGTACGTTGATTCAAGAAAATATGAAGGAAGTCAAATATCACAATAGAAGAAGGATGAAAGACCAAGAAGAACTAATCCAAATCCTAACAAATTTCATCTATCTTGAATCAAATAGTAAGACAAAGCCAACACAAAAAGAAAGAGGTCATAAAAATGTTGAGTTTTATACACGTTAACTCAAAAAAGTCTACACACTTCGTTATACATATGAAATTGATTTGTGAGACTAAATTGTAAACTAGATAAACTCATCTTTAACAGAAAAAGTTTTAAAAATGTATTGTAATTACAAATAATATGTTCTAAGGCATTACGTCTAATAAAAATTGCATTTCTATGTACGTTGATTCAAGAAAATATGAAGGAAGTCAAATTTCACAATAGAAGAAGGATGAAAGACCAGCCAGAACAAATCCAAATTCTAACAAATTTCATCTATTTGAATCAAATTGAAAGACAAAGCCAATACAAAAATAAAGAGTTCATAAAAATGTTGAAGTTTTATACGTTAACTCAAATAAGTCTACACTCTTTGTTATAAGTCAGAAGTTGATTTCTGAGACTAAATTGTAAACAAGTTAAGCTCATCTTTAACAGAAAAAGTTTGAAAAATGTATTGTAATCACAATTAATATGTTCTAAGCCATTACGTCTAGTAAAAATTGCATTTCTGTGTATGTTGATTCAAGAAAATATGAAAGAAGTCAAATTTCACACTATAAGAAGGACGAAAGACCAACCAGAACTAATCCAAATTCTAACAAATTTCATCTATTTGAATCAAATTGAAAGACAAAGCCAAGACAAAAATAAAGAGTTCATAAAAATGTTGAATTTTATATACGTTAACTCAAAAAAATCTACACTCTTCGTTATAAGTCGGAAATTGATTTCTGAGACTAAATTGTAAACTATATAAACTCATCTTTAACAGAAAAAGTTTAAAAAATGTATTTTAATCATAAATTATATGTTCTAAGGAATTACGTCTAGTAAAAATTGCATTTCTATGTACGTTAATTCAAGAAAATATGAAGGAAGCCAAATTTCACAATAGAAGAAGGATGAAACACCAGCCAGAACTAATCCAAATTGTAACAAATTTCATCTATTTGAATCAAATTGAAAGACAAAGCCAATAAAAAATAAAGAGTTCATAAAAATGTTGTTTTATACGTTAACTCAAAAGTCTACACTCTTTGTTATAAGTCGGAAGTTGATTTCTGAGACTAAATTGTAAACAAGATAAACTCATCTTTAACAAAAAAGTTTGAAAAATGTATTGTAATCACAATAATATGTTCTAAGCCATTACGTCTAGTAAAAATTGCATTTTGTGTACGTTGATTCAAGAAAATATGAAGGAAGTCAAATTTCACATATAAGAAGGATGAAAGACCAGCAGAACTAATCCAAATTCTAACAAATTTCATCTATTTGAATCAAATTGAAAGACAAAGCCAAGACAAAAATAAAGAGTTCATAAAAATGTTGAATTTTTTATACGTTAACTCAAAAAAGTCTACACTCTTCGTTATAAGTCGGAAGTTGATTTCTGAGACTAAATTGTAAACTAGAAAACTCATCTTTAACAGAAAAAGTTTGAAAAATGTATTGTAATCACAATAATATGTTCTAAGGAAGTACGTCTAGTAAAAATTGCATTTCTATGTACGTTGATTCAAAAATATTGAAGGAAGTCAAATTCACTAGAAGAAGGATGAAAGACGAAGCAGAACTAATCCAAATCCTAACAAATTTCATCTATTTGAATCAAATAGAAACAAAGCCAACACAAAAAAAGAAAGTTCATAAAAATGTTGAATTTTATATACGTTAACTCAAAAAGTCTACACACTTCGTTATAAGTCGGAATTGATTTCTGAGACTAAATTGTAAACTAGATAAACTCATCTTTAACAGAAAAAGTTTGAAAAATGAAAATGTATTGTAATACAATAATATGTTCTAAGGCATACGTCTAGTAAAAATTGCATTTCTATGTACGTTGATTCAAGAAAATATGAAGGAAGTCAAATTTCACAATAGAAGAAGGATGAAAGACCAAGAAGAACTAATCCAAATCCTAACAAATTTCATCTATTTGAATCAAATAGAAAGACAAAGCCAAACAAAAAAAGAGTTCATAAAAATGTTGAGTTTTTATACGTTAACTCAAAAAAGTCTACACACTTCGTTATAAATGAAATTGATTTTGAGACTAAATTGTAAACATATAAACTCATCTTTAACAGAAAAAGTTTGAAAAATGTATTGTAATCACAATAATATGTTCTAAGCCATTACGTCTAGTAAAAATTGCATTTCTGTGTACGTTGATTCAAGAAAATATGAAGGAAGTCAAATTTCACAATATAAGAAGGATGAAAGACCAGCAAAACTAATCCAAATTCTAACAAATTTCATCTATTTGAATCAAATTGAAAGACAAAGCCAAGACAAAAATAAAGAGTTCATAAAAATGTTGAATTTTTATACGTTAACTCAAAAAAGTCTACACTCTTCGTTATAAGTCGGAAGTCGATTTCTGAGACTAAATTGTAAACTAGTTAAACTCATCTTTAACAGAAAAAGTTTGAAAAATGTATTGTAATCACAATAATATGTTCTAAGGCATTACGTCTAGTAAAAATTGCATTTCTATGTACGTTGATTCAAAATATTGAAGGAAGTCAAATTTCATAGAAGAAGGATGAAAGACCAAGCAGAACTAATCCAAATCCTAACAAATTTCATCTATCTTGAATCAAATAGAAAGACAAAGCCAACACAAAAAGAAAGTGTTCATAAAAATGTTGAATTTTATATACGTTAACTAAAAAAGTCTACACACTTCGTTATAGTCTGAAATTGATTTCTGAGACTAAATTGTAAACTAGATAAACTCATCTTTAACAGAAAAAGTTTTAAAAATGTATTGTAATCACAATAATATGTTCTAAGGCATTACGTCTAGTAAAATTGCATTTCTATGTACGTTGATTCAAGAAAATATGAAGGAAGTCAAATTTCACAATAGAAGAAGGATGAAAGACCAGCCAGAACTAATCCAAATTCTAACAAATTTCATCTATTTGAATCAAATTGAAAGACAAAGCCAATACAAAAATAAAGAGTTCATAAAAATGTTGAAGTTTTATACGTTAACTCAAATAAGTCTACACTCTTTGTTATAAATCAGAAGTTGATTTCTGAGACTAAATTGTAAACAAGTTAAGCTCATCTTTAATAGAAAAAGTTTGAAAAATGTATTGTAATCACAATAAATATGTTCTAAGCCATTACGTCTAGTAAAAATTGCATTTCTGTGTACGTTGATTCAAGAAAATATGAAGGAAGTCAAATTTCACACTATAAGAAGGATGAAAGACCAGCCAGAACTAATCCAAATTCTAACAAATTTCATCTATTTGAATCAAATTGAAAGACAAAGCCAAGAAAAAAAATAAAGAGTTCATAAAAATGTTGAATTTTATATACGTTAACTCAAAAAAGTCTACACTCTTCGTTATAAGTAGAAAATTTATTTCTGAGACTAAATTGTAAACAAGATAAACTCATATTTAACAGAAAAAGTTTAAAAAATGTATTTTAATCATAAATTATATGTTCTAAGGAATTACGTCTAGTAAAAATTGCATTTCTATGTACGTTAATTCAAGAAAATATGAAGGAAGTCAAATTTCACACTATAAGAAGGATGAAATACCAGCAAGAACTAATCCAAATTCTAACAAATTTCAATATTTGAATCAAATTGAAAGACAAAGCCAAGACAAAAATAAAGAGTTCATAAAAATGTTGAATTTTTTATACGTTAACCCAAAAAACTCTACACTCTTCGTTATAAGTCGGAAGTTGATTTCTGAGACTAAATTGTAAACTAGAAAAACTCATCTTTAACAGAAAAAGTTTGAAAAATGTATTGTAATTGAATGGTACCTCATTTTGAGGAACGGTACCTGTACCTGGAGTTGTACCTGTACCTGTAAGACCGGTCCGGTACAAGAACGGTACCGGGTTTTTATCTGAAAACAATACTTACAACACAACAAACACAACCTCAGATAAACAAAGGAAAAACAGCGTGTTCTTAATACATTAACTACATTATGTTCTTCAGATAAACATTCTCCATTCTCTGCATCAGTTTCATCTCCATTCTCTGCATCTCAAGACTATAACAGCAGCTCAACCTTCCCTGACTTCTTAACATCAACATCGAATCAAATCCTTCTAACAACAACTCTTACCTGATCTTCTTAAACTCTAGTCATAACAGTCACCACCATCTTCCCATTTCTTCTGAACTTCTCAGTTGCTACACAAATTGCATAAATTGGGAGGATCGAGAAACTGTTCAACAGATTCAGGCTCATTGCTACACAAATTGCACAAATTGGAAGACTGACTTGCTATACCCTTGCTACACCATTCTTTTGAAACGATGGATTTTAATTACTAGTAGATGTGATTGAGATGAAGAAGGAATCGATTCATGAAGCTTTTAAAAATGGTGGAGATTTAGTTAGGGTTTCAAAGAATCAAGAGATGGGTTTGAGATGAAGATGATGCAGCTAACTCGAGAAGATGATGAAACCCATGAAATTAAGTTAGGGTTTGAGATGAATTCGATATTGGTGGAAATTTGATGGGGAAATTGATGAGATTCAGAAGGGGATTAGGGTTTCTGCTACAGGAATTGGTGGTGGTTGATGTGTACGATTTAGAGCTATTGTTGGTGGTTGTTGCAGGAGATATAGAAGACAAATGAAATCTGTCTGGTGTTGTGTGTGAATCAATTGCAGGTGGATAATTAAGAACGACAAAGAAGAAGAACTAATTTGGTTCAGAAGAACAGAAGAAAAACAAGGAAAGAAGAAGAACTAATTTGTATATACCTAGCATAAACGTCTAGGATCCACGGAAATCTAAGGGACAACATTATTCAGGAATTTCGGTCCGGTACACACCGGGAATCTAGTAGAACCCGGTCCCTGTACTCAATCGACACCGGTTCTTAAAATTAGAAACGTTCCTTGTACCTCCTTCGCCGGTTCTGGGCCGGTACCGGTTCTTTTTTTCCGGTTCTGGTGCGGTTCACCGGTTCTGGTTCAGTTCCTGTGCAGCCTTAGTGTACGTTGATTCAAGAAAATATGAAGGAAGTGAAATTTCACAATATAAGAAGGACGAAAGACCAGCCAGAACTAATCCAAATTCTACACTCTTCGTTATAAGTCGGAAGTCAATTTCCGAGACTAAATTGTAAACTAGTTAAACTCATCTTTAACAGAAAAAGTTTGAAAAATATATTGTAATCACAATAAATATGTTCTAAGGCAGTACGTCTAGTAAAAATTGCATTTCTATGTACGTTGATTCAAAAATATATGAAGGAAGTCAAATTTCACTATAGAAAAAGGACGAAAGACCAAGCAGAACTAAACCAAATCCTAAAAAATTTCATCTATCTTGAATCAAATAGAAAGACAAAGCCAACACAAAAATAAAGAGTTCATAAAAATGTTGAATTTTATATACGTTAACTCAAAAAAGTCTACAAACTTCGGTATAAGTCGAAACTTGATTTCTGAGACTAAATTGTAAACTAGATAAACTCATCTTTAAGAGAAAACGTATTTTAATCACATATTATATGTTCTAAGGAATTACGTCTAGTAAAAATTGCATTTCTATGCACGTTCATTCAAGAAAATATGATGGAAGCCAAATTTCACAATAGAAGAAGGATGAAAGACCAGCCAGAACTAATCCAAATTGTAACAAAATTCATCTATTTGAATCAAATTGAAAGACAAAGCCAATATAAAAATAAAGAATTCATAAAAATGTTGAAAAATGTATTGTACACACAATAAATATGTTCTAAGCCATTACGTCTAGTAAAAATTGCATTTCTGTGTACGTTGATTCAAGAAAATATGAAGGAAGTCAAATTTCACTATAGAAGAAGGACAAAAGACCAAGCAGAACTAATCCAAATCCTAACAAATTTCATCTATCTTGAATCAAATAGAAAGGCAAAGCCAACACAGAAAGAAAGTGTTCATAAAAATGTTGAATTTTATATATGTTAACTAAAACAGTCTACACTCTTCGTTATAAGCCGGACGTTGATTTCTGAGACTAAATTGTAAACTAGATAAACTCATCTTTAAAAGAAAGTTTCTGAAAAATGTATTGTAATCACAATTAATATGTTCTAAGGCAATACGTTGATTCAAGAAAATATGAAGGAAGTCAAATTTCACAATAGTAGAAGGATGAAAGACCAGCCAGAACTAATCCAAATTCTAACAAATTTCATCTATTTGAATCAAACTGAAAGACAAAGCCAATACAAAAATAAAGAGTTCATAAAAATGTTGAATTTTTTATATGTTAACTCAAAAAAGTCTACACTCTTCGTTATAAGTCGGAAGTTGATTTCTGAAATTAAATTGTAAACTAGATAAACTCATCTTTAACAGAAAGTTTCTGAAAAATGTATTGTAATCACAATTAATATGTTCTAAGGCAGTACGTTGATTCAAGAAAATATGAAGGAAGTTAAATTCCGCAATAGAAGAAGGATGAAAGACCAAGAAGAACTAATCCAAATCCTAACAAATTTCATCTATCTTGAATCAAATAGAAAGACAAAGCCAACACAAAAATAAAGAGTTCATAAAAATGTTGAATTTTATGTACGTTAACTCAAAAAAGTCTACACACTTCGTTATACATCTGAAATTGATTTCTGAGACTAAATTGTAAACTAGATAAACTCATCTTTAACTGAAAAAGTTTGAAAAATGTATTGTAATCACAAATAATATGTTCTAAGGCATTACGTTGAGTAAAAATTTACGTTGATTCAAGAAAATATGAAGGAAGTCAAATTTCACAATAGAAGAAGGATAAAAGCCCAGGCAGAATTAATCCAAATTCCAACAAATTTCATCTATTTGAATCTAATTGAAAGACAAAGCCAACACAAAAATAAAGAGTTCATAAAAATGTTGAATTTTTTATACGTTAACTCAAAAAAGTCTACACACTTCGTTATAAGTCGGAAGTTGTTTCTGAGACTAAATTGTAAACTATATAAACTCATCTTTAGCAGAAAAAGTTTGAAAAATGTATTGTTATCACAATTAATATGTTCTAAGGCAGTACGTCTAGTTTGAAAAATGTATTGTTATCACAATTAATAAACTTTGGTCTTAATAAAAAAAAAACAGTACGTCTAGTAAAAATTGCATTTCTATGTACGTTGATTCAAGAATATATGAAGGAAGTCAAATTTCACAATAGAAGAAGGATGAAAGACCAAGCAGAACTAATCCAAATCCTAACAAATTTCATCTATCTTGAATCAAATAGAAAGACAAAGCCAACACAAAAATAAAGAGTTCATAAAAATGTTGAATTTTATATACGTTAACTCAAAAAAGTTTACAAACTTCGGTATAAATCGGAAATTGATTTCTGAGACTAAATTGTAAACTAGATAAACTAATCTTTAACAAAAAAAGTTTGAAAAATGTATTTTAATCACAAATTATATGTTCTAAGGAATTACGTCTAGTAATAATTGCATTTCTATGTACGTTAATTCAAGTAAATATGAAGGAAGCGAAATTTCACAATAGAAGAAGGATCAAAGACCAGCCAGAACTAATCCAAATTGTAACAAATTTCATCTATTTGAATCAAATTGAATGACAAAGCCAATACAAAAATAAAGAGTTCTTAAAAATGTTGAATTTTTATACGTTAACTCAAATAAGTCTACACTCTTTGTTATAAGTCGGAAGTTGATATCTGAGACTAAATTGTAAACAAGATAAACTCTTCTTTAACAGAAAAAGTTTGAAAAAAGTATTGTAATCACAATTAATATGTTCTAAGCCATTACGTCTAGTAAAAATTGCATTTATGTGTACGTTGATTAAAGAAAATATGAAGGAAGTAAAATTTCACAATATAAGAAGGATGAAAGACCAGCAAGAACTAATCCAAACTCTAACAAATTTCATCTATTTGAATCAAATTGAAAGACAAGCCAAGAAAAAAATAAAGAGTTCATAAAAATGTTGAATTTTTTATACGTTAACTCAAAAAAGTTACACTCTTCGTTATAAGTCGGAAGTTGATTTCTGAGACTAAATTGTAAACTAGATAAACTCATCTTTAAAAAAAAGTTAGAAAAATGTATTTTAATCACAATTAATATGTTCTAAGGAAGTACGTCTAGTAAAAATTGCATTTCTATGTACTTCGATTCAAGAATATATGAAGGAAGTCAAATTTCACTATAGAAGAAGGACGAAAGATCAAGCATAGATAATCCAAATCCTAACAAATTTCATCTATCTTGAATCAAATAAAAAGACAAAGCCAACACAAAAAAAAAAGTATTCATAAAAATGTTGAATTTTTTATACGTTAACTCAAAAAAGTCTACACACTTCGTTATAAGTCGGAAGTCGATTTCCTAGACTAAATTGTAAACTAGTTAAACTCATCTTTAACAGAAAAAGTTTGAAAAATGTATTGTAATCACAATTAATATGTTCTAAGGCAGTACGTCTAGTAAAAATTGCATTTCTATGTACGTTGATTCAAGAATATATGAAGGAAGTCAAATTTCACAATAGAAGAAGGATGAAAGACCAAGCAGAACTAATCCAAATCCTAACAAATTACATCTATCTTGAATCAAATAGAAAGACAAAGCCAACACAAAAAGAAAGAATTCATAAAAAATTTTAATTTTATATACGTTAACTCAAAAAAGTCTACAAACTTCGGTATAAGTCGAAAATTTTATTTCTGAGACTAAATTGTAAACTAGATAAACTCATCTTTAACAGAAAGTTTCTGAAAAATGTATTGTAATCACAATTAATATGTTCTAAGGTAGTACGTTGATTCAAGAAAATATGAAGGAAGTTAAATTTCGCAATAGAAGAAGGATGAAAGACCAAGAAGAACTAATCCAAATCCTAACAAATTTAATCTATCTTGAATCAAATATAAAGACAAAGCCAACACAAAAACAAAGAGTTCATAAAAATGTTGAATTTTATGTACGTTAACTCAAAAAGTCAACACACTTCGTTATACATCTGAAATTGATTTCTGAGACTAAATTGTAAATTAGATAAACTCATCTTTAACAGAAAAAGTTTGAAAAATGTATTGTAATCACAAATAATATGTTCTAAGGCATTACGTCGAGTAAAAATTTACGTTGATTCAAGAAAATATGAAGGAAGTCAAATTTCACAATAGAAGAAGGATAAAAGCCCAGGCAGAACTCATCCAAATTCCAACAAATTTCATCTATTTGAATCAAATCGAAAGACAAAGCCAACACAAAAATAAAGAGTTCATAAAAATGTTAGAATTTTTTATACGTTAACTCAAAAAAGTCTACACACTTCGTTATAAGTCGGAAGTTGTTTCTGAGACTAAATTGTAAAATATATAAACTCGTCTTTAGCAGAAAAAGTTTGAAAAATGTATTGTTATCACAATTAATATGTTCTAAGGAAGTACGTCTAGTTTGAAAAATGTATTGTTATCACAATTAATAAACTTTGGTCTTAGTAAAAATAAAACAGTACGTCTAGTAAAAATTACATTTCTATGTACGTTGATTCAAGAATATATGGAGGAAGTCAAATTTCACAATAGAAGAAGGATGAAAGACCAAGCAGAACTAATCCAAATCCTAACAAATTTTATCTATCTTGAATCAAATAGAAAGACAAAGCCAACACAAAAAGAAAGAGTTCATAAAAATGTTGAATTTTATATACGTTAACTCAAAAAAGTTTACAAACTTCGGTATAAATCGGAAATTGATTTCTGATAATAAATTGTAAACTAGATAAACTAATCTTTAACAGAAAAAGTTTGAAAAATGTATTTTAATCACAAATTATATGTTCTAAGGAATTAAGTCTAGTAATAATTGCATTTCTATGTACGTTAATTCAAGTAAATATGAAGGAAGCGAAATTTCATAATAGAAGAAGGATGAAAGACCAGCCAGAACTAATCCAAATTGTAACAAATTTCATCTATCTGAATCAAATTGAATGACAAAGCCAATGCAAAAATAAAGAGTTCATAAAAATGTTGAATTTTTATACGTTAACTCAAATAAGTCTACACTCTTTGTTATAAGTCGGAAGTTGATATCTGAGACTAAATTGTAAACAAGATAAACTCATCTTTAACAGAAAAAGTTTGAAAAAAGTATTGTAATCACAATTAATATGTTCTAAGCCATTACGTCTAGTAAAAATTGCATTTATGTGTACGTTGATTAAAGAAAATATGAAGGAAGTAAAATTTCACAATATAAGAAGGATGAAAGACCAGCAAGAACTAATCCAAATTCTAACAAATTTCATCTATTTGAATCAAATTGAAAGACAATCCAAGACAAAAATAAAGAGTTCATAAAAATGTTGAATTCTTTATACGTTAACTCAAAAAAGTTACACTCTTCGTTATAAGTCGGAAGTTGATTTCTGAGACTAAATTGTAAACTAGATAAACTCATCTTTAAAAAAAAGTTAGAAAAAAGTATTTTAATCACAATTAATATGTTCTAAGGAAGTACGTCTAGTAAAAATTGCATTTCTATGTACTTCGATTCAAGAATATATGAAGGAAGTCAAATTTCACTATAGAAGAAGGACGAAAGATCAAGCATAGCTAATCCAAATCCTAACAAATTTCATCTATCTTGAATCAAATAGAAAGACAAAGCCAACACAAAAAAAATATTCATAAAAATGTTGAATTTTGTATACGTTAACTCAAAAAAGTCTACACACTTCGTTATAAGTCGGAAGTCGATTTCCGAGACCAAATTGTAAACTAGTTAAACTCATCTTTAACAGAAAAAGTTTGAAAAATGTATTGTAATTACAATTAATATGTTCTAAGGCAGTACGTCTAGTAAAAATTGCATTTCTATGTACGTTGATTCAAGAATATATGAAGGAAGTCAAATTTCACAATAGAAGAAGGATGAAAGACCAAGCAGAACTAATCCAAATCCTAACAAATTTCATCTATCTTGAATCAAATAGAAAGACAAAGCCAACACAAAAAGAAAGAGTTCATAAAAATGTTGAATTTTATATACGTTAACTCAAAAAAGTTTACAAACTTCGGTATAAATCGGAAATTGATTTCTGAGACTAAATTGTAAACTAGATAAACTAATCTTTAACAGAAAAAGTTTGAAAAATGAATTTTAATCACAAATTATACGTTCTAAGGAATTACGTCTAGTAATAATTGCATTTCTATGTACATTAATTCAAGTAAATATGAAGGAAGCGAAATTTCACAATAGAAGAAGGATGAAAGACCAGCCAGAACTAATCCAAATTGTAACAAATTTCATCTATTTGAATCAAATTGAATGACAAAGCCAATACAAAAATAAAGAGTTCATAAAAATGTTGAATTTTTATACGTTAACTCAAATAAGTCTACACTCTTTGTTATAAGTCGGAAGTTGATATCTGAGACTAAATTGTAAACAAGATAAACTCATCTTTAACAGAAAAAGTTTGAAAAAAGTATTGTAATCACAATTAATATGTTCTAAGCCATTACGTCTAGTAAAAATTGCATTTATGTGTACGTTGATTAAAGAAAATATGAAGGAAGTAAAATTTCACATTATAAGAAGGATGAAAGACGAGCAAGAACTAATCCAAATTCTAACAAATTTCATCTATTTGAATCAAATTGAAAGACAAGCCAAGACAAAAATAAAGAGTTCATAAAAATGTTGAATTTTTTATACGTTAACTCAAAAAAGTTACACTCTTCGTTATAAGTCGGAAGTTGATTTCTGAGACTAAATTGTAAATAGATAAACTCATCTTTAAAAAAAAGTTAGAAAAATGTATTTTAATCACAATTAATATGTTCTAAGGAAGTACGTCTAGTAAAAATTGCATTTCTATGTACTTCGATTCAAGAGTATATGAAGGAAGTCAAATTTCACTATAGATGAAGGACGAAAGATCAAGCATAGCTAATCCAAATCCTAACAAATTTCATCTATCTTGAATCAAATAGAAAGACAAAGCCAACACAAAAAAAAGTATTCATAAAAATGTTGAATTTTTTATACGTTAACTCAAAAAAGTCTACACACTTCGTTATAAGTCGGAAGTCGATTTCCGAGACTAAATTGTAAACTAGTTAAACTCATCTTTAACAGAAAAAGTTTGAAAAATGTATTGTAATCAGAATTAATATGTTCTAAGGCAGTACGTCTAGTAAAAATTGCATTTCTATGTACGTTGATTCAAGAATATATGAAGGAAGTCAAATTTCACAATAGAAGAAGGATGAAAGACCAAGCAGAACTAATCCAAATCCTAGCAAATTTTATCTATCTTGAATCAAATAGAAAGACAAAGCCAACACAAAAAGAAAGAGTTCATAAAAATGTTGAATTTTATATACGTTAACTCAAAAAAGTCTACAAACTTCGGTATAAGTCGAAAATTTTATTTCTGAGACTAAATTGTAAACTAGATAAACTCATTTTTAACAGAATGTTTCTGAAAAATGTATTGTAATCACAATTAATATGTTCTAAGGCAGTACGTTGATTCAAGAAAATATGAAGGAAGTTAAATTTCGCAATAGAAGAAGGATGAAAGACCAAGAAGAACTAATCCAAATCCTAACAAATTTAATATATCTTGAATCAAATAGAAAGACAAAGCCAACACAAAAAGAAAGAGTTCATAAAAATGTTGAATTTTATGTACGTTAACTCAAAAAAGTCTACACACTTCGTTATACATCTGAAATTGATTTCTGAGACTAAATCGTAAACTAGATAAACTCATCTTTAACAGAAAAAGTTTGAAAAATGTATTGTAATCACAAATAATATGTTCTAAGGCATTACGTCGAGTAAAAATTTACGTTGATTCAAGAAAATATGAAGGAAGTCAAATTTCACAATAGAAGAAGGATAAAAGCCCAGGCAGAACTAATCCAAATTCCAACAAATTTCATCTATTTGAATCAAATTGAAAGACAAAGCCAACACAAAAATAAAGAGTTCATAAAAATGTTAGAATGTTTTATACGTTAACTCAAAAAAGTCTACACACTTCGTTATAAGTCGGAAGTTGTTTCTGAGACTAAATTGTAAACTATATAAACTCATCTTTAGCAGAAAAAGTTTGAAAAATGTATTGTTATCACAATTAATATTTTCTAAGGCAGTACGTCTAGTTTGAAAAATGTATTGTTATCACAATTAATAAACTTTGGTCTTAATAAAAAAAAAACAGTACGTCTAGTAAAAAGTGCATTTCTATGTACGTTGATTCAAGAATATATGAAGGAAGTCAAATTTCACAATAGATGAAGGATGAAAGACCAAGCAGAACTAATCCAAATCCTAACAAATTTCATCTATCTTGAATCAAATAGAAAGACAAAGCCAACACAAAAATAAAGAGTTCATAAAAATGTTGAATTTTATATACGTTAACTCAAAAAAGTCTACAAACTTCGGTATAAGTCGAAAATTTTATTTCTGAGACTAAATTGTAAACTAGATAAATTCATCTTTAACAGAAAGTTTCTGAAAAATGTATTGTAGTCACAATTAATATGTTCTAAGGCAGTACGTTGATTCAAGAAAATATGAAGGAAGTTAAATTTCGCAATAGAAGAAGGATGAAAGACCAAGAAGAACTAATCCAAATCCTAACAAATTTAATCTATCTTGAATCAAATAGAAAGACAAAGCCAACACAAAAAGAAAGAGTTCATAAAAATGTTGAATTTTATGTACGTTAACTCAAAAAAGTCTACACACTTCGTTATACATCTGAAATTGATTTCTGAGACTAAATTGTAAATTAGATAAACTCATCTTTAACAGAAAAAGTTTGAAAAATGTATTGTAATCACAAATAATATGTTCTAAGGCATTACGTTGAGTAAAAATTTACGTTGATTCAAGAAAATATGAAGGAAGTCAAAATTCACAATAGAAGAAGGATAAATGCCCAGGCAGAACTAATCCAAATTCCAACAAATTTCATCTATTTGAAGCAAATTGAAAGACAAAGCCAACACAAAAATAAAGAGTTCATAAAAATGTTAGAATTTTTTATACGTTAACTCAAAAAAGTCTACACACTTCGTTATAAGTCGGAAGTTGTTTCTGAGACTAAATTGTAAACTAGATAAACTCATCTTTAGCAGAAAAAATTTGAAAAATGTATTGTTATCACAATTGATATGTTCTAAGGCAGTACGTCTAGTTTGAAAAATGTATTGTTATCACAATTAATAAACTTTGGTCTTAACAAAAAAAAACAGTACGTCTAGTAAAAATTGCATTTCTATGTACGTTGATTCAAGAATATATGAAGGAAGTCAAATTTCACAATATAAGAAGGATGAAAGACCAGCCAGAACTAATCCAACTTCTACACTCTTCGTTATAAGTCGGAAGTCAATTTCCGAGACTAAATTGTAAACTAGTTAAACTCATCGTTAACAGAAAAAGTTTGAAAAATGTATTGTAATCACAATAAATATGTTCTAAGGCAGTACGTCTAGTAAAAATTGCATTTTTATTTACGTTGATTCAAAAATATATGAAGGAAGTCAAATTTCACTATAGAAAAAGGACGAAAGACCAAGCAGAACTAAACCAAATCCTAACAAATTTCATCTATCTTGAATCAAATAGAAAGACAAATCCAACATAAAAAGAAAGAGTTCATAAAAATGTTGAAGTTTATATACGTTAACTCAAAAAAGTCAACAAACTTCGGTATAAGTCGAAAATTGATTTCTAAGACTAAATTGTAAACTAGACAAACTCATCTTTAACAGAAAAAGTTTGAAAAATGTAATTTAATCACTAATTATATCTTCTAAGGAATTACGTCTAGTAAAAATTGCATTTGTATGTACGTTAATTCAAGAAAATATGATGGAAGCCAAATTTCACAATAGAAGAAGGATGAAAGACCAGCCAGAACTAATCCAGATTGTAACAAAATTCATCTATTTGAATCAAATTGAAAGACAAAGCCAATACAAAAATATAGAATTCATAAAAATGTTGAATTTTTTATACGTTAACTCAAAAAAGTCTACACTCTTTGTTATAAGTCGGAAGTTGATTTCTGAGACTAAATTGTAAACAAGATAAACTCATCTTTAACAGAAAAAGTTTGACAAATGTATTGTAATCACAATAAATATGTTCTAAGCCATTACGTCTATTAAAAATTGCATTTCTGTGTACGTTGATTAAAGAAAATATGAAGGACGTCAAATTTCACAATATAAGAAGGATGAAAGACCAGCCAGAACTAATCATAATTCTAACAAATTTAATCTATTTGAATCAAATTGAAAGACAAGCCAAGACAAAAATAAAGAGTTCATAAAAATGTTGAATTTTTTATACGTTAACTCAAAAAAGTTACACTCTTCGTTATAATTCGGAAGTCGATTTCCGAGACTAAATTGTAAACTAGTTAAAATCATCTTTAACAGAAAAAGTTTGACAAATGTATTGTAATCACAATAAATATGTTCTAAGCCATTACGTCTATTAAAAATTGCATTTCTGTGTACGTTGATTAAAGAAAATATGAAGGAAGTCAAATTTCACAATAGAAGAAGGATGAAAGACCAAGCAGAACTAATCCAAATCCTAACAAATTTCATCTATCTTGAATCAAATAGAAAGACAAAGCCAACACAAAAATAAAGAGTTCATTAAAATGTTGAATTTTATATACTTTAACTCAAAAAAAGTCTACGAACTTCGGTATAAGTCGAAAATTTTATTTCTGAGACTAAATTGTAAACTAGATAAACTCATCTTTAACAGAAAGTTTCTGAAAAATGTATTGTAATCACAATTAATATGTTCTAAGGCAGTACCTTGATTCAAGAAAATATGAAGGTAGTCAAATTTCGCAATAGAAGAAGGATAAAAGACCAAGAAGAACTAATCCAAATCCTAACAAATTTCATCTATCTTGAATCAAATAGAAAGACAAAGCCAACACAAAAAGAAAGAGTTCATAAAAATGTTGAATTTTATGTACGTTAACTCAAAAAAGTCTACACACTTCGTTATACATCTGAAATTGATTTCTGAGACTAAATTGTAAACTAGATAAACTCATCTTTAACAGAAAAAGTTTGAAAATGTATTGTAATCACAAATAATATGTTCTAAGGCATTACGTCGAGTAAAAATTTACGTTGATTCCAGAAAATATGAAGGAAGTCAAACTTCACAATAGAAGAAGGATAAAAGCCCAGGCAGAAGTAATCCAAATTCCAAAAAATTTCATCTATTTGAATCAAATTGAAAGACAAATCCAACACAAAAATAAAGAGTTCATAAAAATGTTAGAATTTTTTATACGTTAACTCAAAAAAGTCTACACACTTCGTTATAAGTCGGAAGTTGTTTCTGAGACTAAATTTTAAACTAGATAAACTCATCTTTAGCAGAAAAAGTTTGAAAAATGTATTGTTATCACAATTAATATGTTCTAAGGCAGTACGTCTAGTTTGAAAAATGTATTGTTATCACAATTAATAAACTTTGGTCTTAACAAAAAAAAAAACAGTACGTCTAGTAAAAATTGCATTTCTATGTACATTGAAAGAATATATGAAGGAAGTCAAATTTCACAATAGAAGAAGGATGAAAGGCCAAGCAGAACTAATCCAAATCCTAAAAAATTTCATCTATCTTGAATCAAATAGAAACACAAAGCCAACACAAAAAGAAAGAGTTTATAAAAATGTTGAATTTTATATACGTTAACTCAAAAAATTCTACAAACTTCGGTATAAGTCGGAAATTGATTTCTGAGACTAAATTGTAAACTAGATAAACTAATCTTTAACAGAACAAGTTTGAAAAATGTATTTTAATCACAAATTATATGTTCTAAGGAATTACGTCTAGTAATAATTGCATTTCTATGTACGTTAATTCAAGTAAATATGAAGGAAGCGAAATTTCACAATAGAAGAAGGATGAAAGACCAGCCAGAACTATACCAAATTGTAACAAAATTTCATCTATTTGAATCAAATTGAATGACAAAGCCAATACAAAAATAAAGAGTTCATAAAAATGTTGAATTTTTATACGTTAACTCAAATAAGTCTACACTCTTTGTTATAAGTCGGAAGTTGATATCTGAGACTAAATTGTAAACAAGATAAACTCATCTTTAACAGAAAAAGTTTGAAAAATGTATTGTAATCACAATTAATATGTTCTAAGCCATTACGTCTAGTAAAAATTGCATTTATGTGTACGTTGATTAAAGAAAATATGAAGGAAGTAAAATTTCACAATATAAGAAGGATGAAAGACCAGCAAGAACTAATCCAAATTCTAACAAATTTTATCTATTTGAATCAAATTGAAAGACAAGCCAAGACAAAAATAAAGAGTTCATAAAAATGTTGAATTTTTTATACGTTAACACAAAAAAGTTACACTCTTCGTTATAAGTCGGAAGTTGATTTCTGAGACTAAATTGTAAACTAGATAAACTCATCTTTAAAAAAAAGTTAGAAAAATGTATTTTAATCACAATTAATATGTTCTAAGAAAGTACGTCTAGTAAAAATTGCATTTCTATGTACTTCGATTCAAGAATATATGAAGGAAGTCAAATTTCACTATAGAAGAAGGACGAAAGATCAAGCATAGCTAATCCAAATCCTAACAAATTTCATCTATCTTGAATCAAATAGAAAGACAAAGCCAACACAAAAAAAAGTATTCATAAAAATGTTGAATTTTGTATACGTTAACTCAAAAAACTCTACACACTTCGTTATAAGTCGGAAGTCGATTTCCCAAACTAAATTGTAAACTAGTTAAACTCATCTTTAACAGAAAAAGTTTGAAAAATGTATTGTAATCACAATTAATATGTTCTAAGGCAGTACGTCTAGTAAAAATTGCATTTCTATGTACGTTGATTCAAGAATATATGAAGGAAGTCAAATTGTCTGACTCCAGATCAGAAGGTTGCATGTTCGATTCACGTCAGGTTCAGTTTTGATTGCCTTTTTTATACCTAGCAAAAAAAAAAAAAAGAAGGAAGTCAAATTTCACAATAGAAGAAGAATGAAAGACCAAGAAGAATTAATCCAAATCCTAACAAATTTCATCTATCTTGAATCAAATAGAAAGACAAAGCCAACACAAAAAGAAAGAGTTCATAAAAATGTTGAATTTTATATACGTTAACTCAAAAAAGTCTACAAACTTCGGTATAAGTCGAAAATTTTATTTCTGAGACTAAATTGTAAACTAGATAAACTCATCTTTAACAGAAAAGTTTGAAAAACGTATTTTAATCACAAATTATATGTTCTTAGGAATTACATCTAGTATAAATTGCATTTCTATGTACGTTAATTCAAGAAAATATGAAGGAAGCCAAATTTTACAATAGAAGAAGGATGAAAGACCAGCCAGAACTAATCAAAATTGTAACAAAATTCATCTATTTGAATCAAATTGAAAGACAAAGCCAATACAAAAATAAAGAGTTCATAAAAATGTTGAATTTTTTATACGTTAACTCAAAAAAGTCTACACTCTTTGTTATAAGTCGGAAGTTGATTTCTGAGACTAAATTGTAAACAAGATAAACTCATCTTTAACATAAAAAGTTTGAAAAATGTATTGTAATCACAATAAATATGTTATAAGCCATTACTTCTAGTAAAAATTGCATTTCTGTGTACGTTAGAGCTGCACATGAGCCGGTACAGTCCGGGTTTCTTATGAACCCGATACCTGTACTTGAAGTTGAATGGTACCTCATTTTGAGGAATGGTACATGTACCTGGAGTTGTACCTGTACCTGTAAGACCGGTCCGGTACAAGAACGGTACCGGGTTTTTACCTGAAAACAATACTTACAACACAACAAACACAACCTCAGATAAACAAAGGAAAAACAGCGTGTTCTTAATACATTAACTACATTATGTTCTTCAGATAAACATTCTCCATTCTCTGCATCAGTTTCATCTCCATTCTCTGCATCTCAAGACTATAACAATAGCTCAACCTTCCCTGACTTCTTAACATCAACATCGAATCAAATCCTTCTAACAACAACCCTTACCTGATCTTCTTAAACTCTAGTCATAACAGTCACCACCATCTTCCCATTTCTTCTGAACTTCTCAGTTGCTACACAAATTGCACAAATTGGGAGGATCGAGAAACTGTTCAACAGATTCAGGCTCATTGCTACACAAATTGCACAAATTGGAAGACTGACTTGCTATACCCTTGGTACACCATTAGAAACTCGAACCTCTTGTTTCCGCAAACACCATTCTTTTGAAACGATGGATTTTAATTACTAGTAGATGTGATTGAGATGAAGAAGGAATCGATTCATGAAGCTTTTAAAAATGGTGGAGATTCAGTTAGGGTTTCAAATAATCAAGAGATGGGTTTGAGATGAAGATGATGCAGCTAACTCGAGAAGATGATGAAACCCATGAAATTAAGTTAGGGTTTGAGATGAATTCGATATTGATGGAAATTTGATGGGGAAATTGATGAGATTCAGAAGGGGATTAGGGTTTCTGCTACAGGAATTGGTGGTGGTTGATGTGTACGATTTAGAGTTGTTGTTGGTGGTTGTTGCAGGAGATATAGAAGACAAATGAAATCTGTCTGGTGTTGTGTGTGAATCAATTGCAGATGGCTGATTAAGGACGACGAAGAAGAAGAACTAATTTGGTTCAGAAGAACAGAAGAAAAACAAGGAAAGAAGAAGAACTAATTTGTATATACCTGGCATAAACCTCTAGGATCCACGGAAATCTAAGGGACAACATTATTCGGGAATTTCGGTCCGGTACACACCGGGAATCTAGTAGAACCCGGTCCCTGTACTCAATCGACACCGGTTCTTAAAATTAGAAACGTTCCCTTTACCTCCTTTGACGGTTCTGGGCCGGTACCGGTTCTTTTTTTTTCGGTTCTGGTGCGGTTCACCGGTACTGGTTCGGTTCCTGTGCAGCCTTAGTGTACGTTGATTCAAGAAAATATGAAGGAAGTGAAATTTCACAATATAAGAAAGATGAAAGACCAGCCAGAACTAATCCAAATTCTACACTCTTCGTTATAAGTCGGAAGTCAATTTCCGAGACTAAATTGTAAACTAGTTAAACTCATCTTTAACAGAAAAAGTTTGAAAAATGTATTGTAATCACAATAAATATGTTCTAAGGCAGTACGTCTAGTAAAAATTGCATTTCTATGTACGTTGATTCAAAAATATATGAAGGAAGTCAAATTTCACTATAGAAAAAGGACGAAAGACCAAGCAGAACTAAACCAAATCCTAACAAATTTCATCTATCTTGAATCAAATAGAAAGACAAAGCCAACATAAAAAGAAAGAGTTCATAAAAATGTTGAATTTTATATACTTTTTTTTTTGCTAGGTCAAAATGGTTTATTAAAGCAAAAAAACGTAATTACAAGAATTACAAAGTGGAAGGCTCAAGAAATAACATCAAAAAATTACTAAAAACTCATAAAATAAGCTCCTAAACTCAAATAACTAACAAAAAAAGAAGAAAAATAGGAATTTAACATCGTTTACGCCCCTTTCCCACCCTAAAATTCTTCTTCTTAGGTTGGAGACCAGCAAGGATTTCCGCCAAAACATCAGGGTCTCCATAAAAGTCATTATATTCATCATCACAAGTATCATCATATTCATCTTCATCCGAAGCATAATTACCACCAGGAACAAGCTTAATAGGAGTTTGAGGTTTTTCTCTCTTTTTTCTTTTTCCGTCCTTAGTTGCCTTAGAGCTTCTAATTTATCAAGAAAAGCTTTCTTCTTTTCTGCATCCCAATTTCAGTTGAGCTCTCAACTAAATCCTTAGCCTTTGAAACATTGCTATTCTTGTTTTCATTGTGATCACTAATCGTACCCCATTCAGAAGAATTTTTAACTTCAGCTGCCATATTAGCAGCAAGCAATTCAGCCTCTTCCTCATCTAAATCTTCAACAATCCTTTGCTGAACTTCCTCCAAAGTAGCACCCTCAACATCATCTCTAAAGCCCAATTCTGAACTTAACACTTCATATGTATTTTTCCTAACTTTTTCAGAAGATTCAAGCAAAGCATCAGTTAGAGGCGTGAAAGAAAACTTTGTACCTTTTACTGGCGTCCAATTCTCATTAGAAGCTTTAGTAAATGTATTAGGGACTGATTTTTTTTCCAAATCAGACTTGTAAACGGACTTCTTGTTGGTCACGGACTCAGAGTTTTGCAAAGCCACGGACTTGTCTACCAAATCAGCCCCAAGCGTATATTCCAAATTAGACGTTTCAGAGTTTTGCTTGGACTTGGTTTCAAAATTCTGGTTTTGCACGGACTTTGCCTCCACAAACGTTTGTTGTACCAATCTTGTTCCCGGACATACCAGCTTCAACAGGCTTAGTCACAGCTCCTTTACGTGCAACAATAGCTTCCTTAGCTGCAATTGCGCTTTTGCACTTGATTAACCTGAATTGAGCCTCACGGAATTCATTTGAAGAAATAGCAAGCTCGTTCTCCAACTGTTCATTGCTAGATTGAACTGTAGCCTCAATTCTGTTATCATTAGTAACTCCAATAGTACTTGAATCTGAAGCACAAAGTATAGTTTCCTGATTTGCATGAGCTGCATGGGCTATTGCAGCCTTGTTCTTCTCAAAATCTTGTTCAATTTGTTTAGTATTACCATTCATGCCCACATTAACTTCTGGTAATACAAATTTAGATTTGATTTGCCATCTCTTACCAGCATTAGGATCATAACTACCCTTAAAAAGCTTCTCTCCCACGACTACTTGTTGTTGTTTCTCTTTGTTCCCATCAATTTTAGTCGACTTCTTCTTGCATTCAGCATCCGCATGACCAATAATATTACACTTTGAACAGTTTTTTGGATATTTTTGAATATCAATATATTGCCAAAACTATTTTCCACCTAAAGTTATATGAATTCTCTCTGGAATATGCTTAGCAAAATCAATATCAATTAAAACTGAAGCATAAAAACCATAATCAAGCTGTAAAGTTTTTTCATCCACCACAATTGGATTACCTAGAATCTTACCAATTGAAAGCGAAGACTTTTCAGTCCAAAGCTCAACCGGTAAATCTGGAAACATAACCCAAACAGCAGCATGTGAAGAACGTTGTTTGTTTGGGTTAAAACCTAGGTACCAATCAATTAACTTCAACAAGTGATTGTTAACAGTTGCAGCTGGACCGTTGCGAATCTTCTCTTTATCTTCAGCACATGAAAGCATAACTATGAAGAAAGCTTTAGCCATTGGAAGAAATTTAATCCGTTCAAGTTTCCATTGATCTAAAAGTTGTGTCTTAACTTCAGAAAACTTCAAACCTGTGAAGTCTAATCTAGCAATAAAACTATGTTGAAATCTGATGCAACCCTCTTGAAACAAATCCAAAGGGATTTCTAACGCAGTTTCACCTTCTTTAAGAGTTGGATTAGGTAACTTAGAAAGATCAACAGATGTTGGAATTAGGGTTTTCTTTCCTTTGAGAATATCAGCAAAAGAAACATGACTACCATTAGGATTTTTAATCCCTGATGTTGTATGGATTGATGATTCAATCATCATAAACCAACCGTAGCTGATTTAGATGATCAAAAACGTGAGAAAAATCAAACCCTAGGCGTGGAAAAAATTGGAAAAGAAAATCGCCCTTTAGAGAAAAAAACGGACATTGTTATCTACGTCAACTCAAAAAAGTCTACAAACTTCGGTATAAGTCGAAAATTTATTTCTGAGACTAAATTGTAAACTAGATAAACTCATCTTTAACAGAAAAAGTTTGAAAAATGTATTTTAATCACAAATTATATATTCTTAGGAATTACGTCTAGTAAAAATTGCATTTCCATGTATGTTAATTCAAGAAAATATGAAGGAAGCCAAATTTCACAATAGAAGAAGGATGAAACACCAGCCAGAACTAATCCAAATTGTAACAAAATTCATCTATTTGAATCAAATTTAAAGACAAAGCAAATACAAAAATAAAGAGTTCATAAAAATGTTGAATTTCTTATACGTTAACTCAAAAAAGTCCACACACTTTGTTATAAGTCGGAAGTTGATTTCTGAGACTAAATTGTAAACAAGATAAACTCATCTTTAACAGAAAAAGTTTGAAAAACATATTTTAATGACAAATTGTATGTTCTAAGGAATTACGTCTAATAAAAATTGCATTTATATATACGTTAATTCAAGAAAATATGATGGAAACCAAATTTCACAATAGAAGAAGGATGAAAGACCAGCCAGAACTAATCCAGATTGTAACAAAATTCATTTATTTGAAGCAAATTGAAAGACAAAGCCAATACAAAAATAAAGAATTCATAAAAATGTTGAATTTTTTATACGTTAACTCAAAAAAGTCTACACTCTTTGTTATAAGTCGGAAGTTGATTTCTGAGACTAAATTGTAAACAAGATAAACTCATATTTAACAGAAAAAGTTTGAAAAATGTATTGTAACCACAATAAATATGTTCTAAACCATTACGTCTAGTAAAAATTGCATTTCTGTGTACGTTGATTAAAGAAAATATGAAGGAAGTCAAATTTCACAATATAAGAAGGATGAAAGACCAGCCAGAACTAATCATAATTCTAACAAATTTAATCTATTTGAATCAAATTGAAAGACAAGCCAAGACAAAAATAAAGCGTGCATAAAAATGTTAAATTTTTTATACGTTAACTCAAAAAAGTTACACTCTTCGTTATAAGTCGGAAGTTGTTTTCTGAGACTAAATTGTAAACTAGATAAACTCATCTTTAATAAAAAAAGTTAGAAAAATGTATTGTAATCACAATTAATAGGTTCTAAGGAAGTACGTCTAGTAAAAATTGCATTTCTATGTACGTTGATTCAGGAATATATGAAGGAAGTCAAATTTCACTATAGAAGAAGGACGAAAGATCAAGCAGAACTAATCCATATCCTAACAAATTTCATCTATCTTTAATCAAATAGAAAGACAAAGCCAACACCAAAAAAAGTATTCATAAAAATGTTGAATTTTTATACGTTAACTCAAAAAGTCTACACACTTCGTTATAAGTCGGAAATTGATTTCTGAGACTATATTGTAAACTAGATAAACTCATCTTTAACAGAAAAAGTTTGAAAAATGTATTGTAATTACAATTAATATGTTCTAAGGAAATACGTCTAGTGAAAATTGCATTTCTATGTACGTTGATTCAAGAAAATATGAAGGAAGTCAAGTTTCACAAAAGAAGAAGGATGAAAGACCAAGAAGAACTAATCCAATCCTAACAAATTTCATCTATCTTGAATCAAATAGAAAGACAAAGCCAACACAAAAAGAAAGAGTTCATAAGAATGTTGAGTTTTATATACCTTAACTCAAAAAAGTCTACACACTTCGTTATACATCTGAAATTGATTTCTGAGACTAAATTGTAAACTAGATAAACTCATCTTTAACAGAAAAAGTATGAAAAATGTATTGTAATCACAATTAATATGTTCTAAGCCATTACGTCTAGTAAAAATAGCATTTCTGTGTACGTTGTTTCAAGAAAATATGAAGGAAGTCAAATTTCATCTATTTGAATCAAATTGAAAGACAAAGCCAACACAAAAATAAAGAGTTCATAAAAATGTTGAATTTTTTATACGTTAACTCAAAAAAGTCTACACTCTTCGTTATAAGTCGGAAGTCGATTTCCGAGACTAAATTGTAAACTAGGTAAACTCATCTTTAATAGAAAAAGTTTGAAAAATGTATTGTAATCACAATAAATATGTTCTAAGGCAGTACGTCTAGAAAGAATTGCATTTCTATGTAAGTTGATTGAAGAATATATGAAGGAAGTCAAATTTCACAATAGAAGAAGGATGAAAGACCAAGCAGAACTAATCCAAATCCTAACAAATTTCATCTATCTTGAATCAAATAGAAAGACAAAGCCAACACAAAAAGAAAGAGTTCATAAAAATGTTGAATTTTATATACGTTAACTCAACAAGTCTACACACTTCGTTATAAGTCGGAAATTGATTTCTGAGACTATATTGTAAACTAGATAAACTCATTTTTAACAGAAAAAGTTTGAAAAATGTATTGTAATTACAATTAATATGTTTTAAGGCAATACGTCTAGTAAAAATTGCATTTGTATATACGTTGATTCAAGAATATATGAAGGAAGTCAAATTTCACTATAGAAAAAGGACAAAAGACCAAGCAGAACTAATCCAAATCCTAACAAATTTCATCTATCTTGAATCAAATAGAAAGACAAAGCCAACACAAAAAGAAAGAGTTCATAAAAATGTTGAGTTTTATATGCGTTAGCTCAAAAAAGTCTACACACTTCGTTATAAATCTGAAATTGATTTCTGAGACTAAATTGTAAACTAGATAAACTCATCTTTAACATAAAAAGTATGCAAAATGTATTGTAATCACAATTAATATGTTCTAAGCCATTACGTCTAGTAAAAATAGCATTTCTGTGTACGTTGATTCAAGAAAATATTAAGGAAACCAAATTTCACAATAGAAGAAGGATGAAAGACCAGCCAGAACTAATCCAGATTGTAACAAAATTCATTTATTTGAATCTAATTGAAAGACAAATCCAATACAAAAATAAAGAATTCATAAAAATGTTGAATTTATTATACGTTAACTCAAAAAAGTCTACACTCTTTGTTATAAGTCGGAAGTTGATTTCTGAGACTAAATTGTAAACAAGATAAACTCATCTTTAACAGAAAAAGTTTGAAAAATGTATTGTAATCACAATAAATATGTTCTAAGCCATTACGTTTAGTAAAAATTGCATTTCTGTGTACGTTGATTAAAGAAAATATGAAGGAAGTCAAATTTCACAATATAAGAAGGATGAAAGACCATCCAGAACTAATCATAATTCTAACAAATTTCATCTATTTGAATCAAATTGAAAGACAAGCCAAGACAAAAATAAAGAGTTCATAAAAATGTTGAATTTTTTATACGTTAACTCAAAAAAGTTACACTCTTCGTTATAAGTCGGAAGTTGTTTTCTGAGACTAAATTGTAAACTAGATAAACTCATCCTTAACAAAAAAAGTTAGAAAAATGTATTGTAATCACAATTAATATGTTCTAAGGAAGTACGTCTAATAAAAATTGCATTTCTATGTACGTTGATTCAAGAATATATGAAGGAAGTCAAATTTCACTATAGAAGAAGGACGAAAGATCAAGCAGAACTAATCCATATCCTAACAAACTTCATCTATCTTTAATCAAATAGAAACACAAAGCCAACACAAAAAAAAAGTATTCATAAAAATGTTGAATTTTTATACGTTAACTCAAAAAAATCTACACTCTTTGTTATAAGTCGGAAATTGATTTCTGAGACTATATTGTAAACTAGATAAACTCATCTTTAACATAAAATGTTTGAAAAATGTATTGTAATTACAATTAATATGTTCTAAGGCAATACGTCTAGTAAAAATTGCATTTCTATGTACGTTGATTCAAGAAAATATGAAGGAAGTCAAGTTTCACAATAGAAGAAGGATGAAAGACCAATAAGAAATAATGCAATCCTAACAAATTTCATCTATCTTGAATCAAATAGAAAGACAAAGCCAACACAAAAAGAAAGAGTTCATAAAAATGTTGAGTTTTATATACGTTAACTCAAAAAAGTCTACACACTTCGTTATACATCTGAAATTGATTTCTGAGACTAAATTGTAAACTAGATAAACTCATCTTTAACAGAAAAAGTATGAAAAATGTATTGTAATCACAATTAATATGTTCTAAGCCATTACGTCTAGTAAAAATAGCATTTCTGTGTACGTTGTTTCATTAAAATTTGAAGGAAGTCAAATTTCATCTATTTGAATCAAATTGAAAGACAAAGCCAAGACAAAAATAAAGAGTTCATAAAAATGTTGAATTTTTTATACGTTAACTCAAAAAAAGTCTACACTCTTCGTTATAAGTCGGAAGTCGATTTCCAAGACTAAATTGTAAACTAGTTAAACTCATCTTTAATAGAAAAAGTTTGAAAAATGTATTGTAATCACAATAAATATGTTCTAAGGCAGTACGTCTAGAAAAAATTGCATTTCTATGTAAGTTGATTCAAGAATATATGAAGGAAGCCAAATTTCACAATAGAAGAAGGATGAAAGACCAGACAGAACTAATCCAAATCCTAACAAATTTCATCTATCTTGAATCAAATAGAAAAACAAAGCCAACACAAAAAAAAAGTATTCATAAAAATGTTGAATTTTTTATACGTTAACTCAAAAAGTCTACACACTTCGTTATAAGTCGGAAATTGATTTCTGAGACTATATTGTAAACTAGATAAACTTATCTTTAACAGAAAAAGTTTGAAAAATGAATTGTAATTACAATTAATATGTTCTAAGGAAATACGTCTAGTAAAAATTGCATTTCTATGTACGTTGATTCAAGAATATATGAAGGAAGTCAAATTTCACAATAGAAGAAGGATGAAAGACCAAGAAGAACTAATCCAAATCCTAACAAATTTCATCTATCTTGAATCAAATAGAAAGACAAATCCATCACAAAAAGAAAGAGTTCATAAAAATGTTGAGTTTTATATACGTTAGCTCAAAAAAGTCTACACACTTCGTTATACATCTGAAATTGATTTCTGAGACTAAATTGTAAACTAGATAAACTCATCTTTAACAGAAAAAGTATGAAAAATGTATTCTAATCACAATATGTTCTAAGCAATTACTTCTAGTAAAAATAGCATTTCCGTGTACGTTGATTCAAGAAAATATGAAGGAAGTCAAATTTCACAATATAAGAAGGATGAAAGACCAGCCAAAACTAATCCAAATTCTAACAAATTTCATCTATTTGAATCAAATTGAAAGACAAAGCCAAGACAAAAATAAAGAGTTCATAAAAATGTTGAATTTTTTATACGTTAACTCAAAAAAGTCTACACTCTTCGTTATAAGTCGGAAGTCGATTTCTGAGACTAAATTGTAAACTAGTTAAACTCATCTTTAACAGAAAAAGATTGAAAACTATATTGTAATCACAATAAATATGTTATAAGGCAGTACGTCTAGTAAAAATTGCATTTCTATGTACGTTGATTCAAGAATATATGAAGGAAGTCAAATTTCACAATAGAAGAAGGATGAAAGACCAAGCAGAACTAATCCAAATCCTAAAAAATTTCATCTATCTTGAATCAAATAGAAATACAAAGTTAACACAAAAAGAAAGAGTTCATAAAAATGTTGAATTTTATATACGTTAACTCAAAAAAGTCTACAAACTTCGGTATAAGTCGAAAATTGATTTCTGAGACTAAATTGTAAACTAGATAAACTCATCTTTAACAGAAAAAGTTTGAAAAATGTATTTTAATCACAAATTATATGTTCTAAGGAATTACATTTAGTAAAAATTGCATTTCTATGTACGTTTATTCAAGAAAATATGAAGGAAGCCAAATTTCACAATAGAAGAAGGATGAAAGACCAGCCAGAACTAATCCAAATTCTAACAAATTTCATCTATATGAATCAAATTGAAAGACAAAGCCAAGACAAAAATAAAGAGTTCATAAAAATGTTGAATTTTTTATACGTTAACTCAAAAAAGTCTACACTCTTCGTTATAAGTCGGAAGTCGATTTCTGAGACTATATTGTAAACTAGTTAAACTCATCTTTAACAGAAAAAGTTTGAAAAATGTATTGTAATCACAAATAATATGTTCTAAGGCATTACTTTTTTTTTGCTAGGTCAAAATCGTTTATTAAGCAAAAAAACGTAATTACAAGAATTACAAAAAGGGAGGCTCAAGGCCTCCCCTCCCCCATAAACCAAAGGAGAGATAAATAACATCAAAATAGCTAACAAAATAAGCTCCTAAACACAAATAACTAACAAAAAGAAGGAAACTAGGATTATCATCAAGTTCCTCCACCTCTTTCTTTGTTCTTATTTTTCGCATTTGGAGTCTTCAGTCTTTTGGATTGAGCTTGTATTTCCTTTAAATACTCCTTTCGGAAAGATAAATCCTTCAAAAACTTTTGTTGAATATCAAATTTTGTTATTGAACAAAAAACTTCATGCTCCTCCGTGGTTAAGCGAATAGTAGTACTTTCCACAGGCCCAGCACCACTGTTCGTGCTTTGATTGTTATTGGGCTTATGTAAAAGCCCAATATTTCCATTGTGATCCTCACGTGCAGTGTCATGTCTTGTATTCGCCCTATTGTTATGCTGTTGCAGTAAAGCATTATGCGCAGCATTAGAACTTTCAGGCTTACGGGAACTTCCTTCTGATCGCCCTTTTGCCATCTCTGTCTTCCTGTCCAACGGCAGTTCATCCCACTTCTTACCTTTAAACTCCGAGGCTGCTTGTGCAACTGAAAAATTTTCATCTGAACTTGAATCACTTTCAACATCATCAACATTCTCATTTAAACCTTCCTCATTCTCAAGCACACTAAATTTGTTAGGAGATAAAACTACTCCAGAATTAGTTGGTTGCTCAGCAGAAGTTGTTTGCTTAGCCAGTTTAGTGGATTTCTTAGAAGAAGCATACTCTAACTCAGCCTGCTTAGTTTTACAATCCTCAGATGCCTTGCGTAAATCATCTTCAGCTTTTGCTAAGGTATCTTCCAGTTGTTTGATTGTCTCCAAAACATTCTCCTCATCATTCAGCACAACAATAGTAGTTTCAGCATCATTATAATTTGATTCAATATTTTGTTTACCTGAATTTCTATGTTTCACTTCTTTCCAGACTTGTTTTGCAAGTTTCTCTGTACGTACCAGTTGTTTCTCAGATTCCATGGAAGGATGCGACTTCGCAAGCTTCCTTTTACACTCATCATCCTCATGCCCAATAATGTTACATATGGAACAAAATTTTGGATAGTGTTGTATATCATTTTTTTTTGCTAAGTCAAGAAATTGTATTTGATAAAAAAAGTTATTTACAAGATAGATATAGGAGAAAAGAGATCAATGTGACCCCAAAAACTCCTAAAACCTATTTAAAACGATAATAAATTACATTTGGGAATTCAATTGAACTTAAGAAAACTGGGTGACCTTCAAAATGAATACCAACCCCATCCTCTAATAAACAACCACACTTTTCCATGGTATCAGCTGCAAAATTTGCCTCTCTAAAGGAATGTTCAAAACGAATTGAACCATATAAACCTTTAACTTCCATCCATCTTTGCCTAGCAAACCAAGGAACGTTATCTTCTTCCAAAGCCTTCAACACACATGTAGAATCTGATCTAATAACAATGCAATCATATCCCCACTGAACTGCCCACTCCATACCCACAATAATACCATACAATTCAGCCAAATAATTAGAAGTAACCCCCAAGCCAATACACATAGCACCAACCACCTCACAATTTGCATTCCTTGCAACAACACCAGCTCCCGCCACCCCTGGATTACCTCTTGAGGCGCCATCCGTGCACAAAAGCAATTCATTAGCATTAGGAGGAAACCAAAAACACTCCTTAGGATCAGTAAACTTCACCTTTCTATGCCGAACTCGAAAAAACTCCAGAATTCTCAAGTCTTCCAAAGAATTATGCGTAAAACTCTTCATTCGAACTGAATATTCTTGCATCAAATTAAAAACACGTTTTTGAAATAAAAACCAACAAGGATTCTTCTTTTCATACACTTTTTTGTTTCTAGTGAACCATAATTCTGAACGCACAACCAAATTCACTACCAAACACAAATCCTTAACAATACCACTATGATTTTTTGCCTCATGGTAAGAAGTAATAATATCATAATGAGGTTTAATTTTGAAAATACCTTCAATCCACTCCCAAGCTTGCGCAAAATTACAGCTCCAAAGAATATGTTGGAGAGACTCCTCCTCAATCTGACACACACTACATTTAGATGCAAGTTGAAATTTGAATCTGCTGCGTACCTTATCAAGAGTTGCACACGCACCACGAATAAACTTCCAGTTCTGAGCCGCCAATGAAGGATGCACCACCCTCTTCCATAACAGCCCGCCTCCCTCAAAATAGGATATTTCTTCCTAATCAACTCCCTGCTGCCTTGACAGAAAATTTACCTTGTAAATCAGGCATCCAAATACGCCTATCCACTCCCATATGAATTTTTGGTAAATCTTGTTGACCACACCAGCACTTAAAGGAGCTGCAAATGAACTCCTTGAATCTGCCAATCACCTTGCACAATAATATCACAACACGAGCTGATCTGTCTAATCCGTGCGATTTAAAACACTAGCTAAGGTTGTATTTCCATACCAAATATCAAAGAATAAAGAAGTATCCCTACCGTCACCAATAAAACACTTCGTGTTATTCACCATCTCCTTATGAACCCAACGAAGACCAGGAAGAATAGAAGATTTCACCCCCGCCATCTTAATACGACCATCCCTACAAGTGAATTTGGCTTCCAAAAACCGAGCCCACCTCTTACGAGAAGATTTTATAGACCACCACAATTTCATCAGCAAAGCTTTATTCATAGTCCTTAGGCTAGTGATCCCAAGACCACCTTCCTTTAAAGGACTACAAATCTTATCAAAACCTACTACAAAAGCTCTAGAAAGTTAGAATCACCCGACCACAGAAAATTACGAATCACACGCTCACATTGAAGAGTGAATTTTACCGGCCATTTGTACACAGCCATGTTATGAATGGAATAGCTCGAAAGAACATTCTTAACAAGCACAACTCTATCTTGAAAAGATAACATCTTACCTTTCAGAACCGAAAGTTGATCCTCAACTTATCAACAACGTTGCTGATGTGACTATACTTTACCACTCCCGGCATCACCTTAACTCCCAAATACCTATCAGGAAAGTTAGAAATTGCCATACCCAAGAAGTAGCAATGGTCGGCGCCTACTCAAAGTCCCACCACCAAAGTAAATCTTGCTCTTCTCCCTACAAACCCTTGACCTGAGCTTGCTGGTAATTCTCCAAAAGTTTCACCAAATTCTTCACACTCTTCATATTTCCCTTGCAAAAAATCATAATATCATCAGCAAAAAATAAATGAGTTGGAGCAATACCCTTACGCTTTACCATATAAGACATATCCTTATCTGAAAGAGTTTAGTGATGTTGCGGCTAAGCACATCCTCAATCAAAACAAAAATAAGAGGAGAAAGAGGATCCCCCTGCCGTAAACCCCTATTAATCTTGAAGTAACCCTCCGGACTACCATTAAGAAGAATAGAAATACGCGCCGATTCCAGAATTTTCCAAATCCAAGAGCACCAATCTTCAGAAAAACCATACCTTCTAAAAACTTCAAGAACAAAAGACCATCACACAGTATCAAAAGCCTGAGAGATATCAAGCTTCAACCCAAATTACCGTCCTTCCTTTTGATGTGCAATTCATTCACCATCTCAGAAGCTAAACTAATATTCTCATGGATATTCCTTCCCTTCATGAAAGCCACTTGCTCTTCAGACACCAACTTACCCAACACACTACCAAGCCTCGTAGCCAAGATTTTAGTAAAAATCTTAAAGAAGAAATTACTTAAACCAATCGGCCTAAAGTTCTTCAAACTAGCAGCTCCCCTAACCTTTGCAAGCAAAAGAATAAGACTAGAATTAACCCCATTAGGAATGGTTTTAGAAGACCAGCAATAAGTAACCGCTAAAATCAGATCCCTATGAATAATCTCCCAACAATGTCTATAAAAACACCCCGAGAAACCATCGGACCAGGCGCACTATCAGCTCCCAAATCAAAAACCTGTTTAATCTCATCACAAGTAGGAATAGCATCCAACATATGCGACTCTTCCACGTAATAGAATCATGATCATAATCAAAAAGAGTTTCACTTACCTGACTATCCTCACCATTGAATTTAGCCTGATAATAAGAAACCACATGAGCACTAAGATGAACCGGATCGGATAATGTACTCCCATCTTCAGCAACAAGCTCCGAGATTGTATTAGCACTTCTACGAATTTTAATAGAGTTGTGAAAGAAAGAAGTGTTACTAGAACCCTCCAACAACCACTTATTTCTAGATTTTTGCTTTAACATTATATTCTGCTGCCTTTGAATATCTTGAACCTCAACAAGAGCATCCTTCATATTATTAAGTTTAGAAACATCAAAAGGATCATCATCTGAATTTCTACTAGCTACCTCAAACTTAAGAGTTGCTTGCTTTAATCTAGCATTGACATTGCCAAAAACATATTGATTCCAAACTTGATAGCCTCCTTCAACCGCTTCAATTTGAAAGGAAAATAAAACCATGATTACCATACACCGGCGCCATCCAAGATAACTCCACCATCTTCAAAAAATCCGGATGAAAACCACATCTTCTGAATACGAAAAGGAGCACGTCTAGGCCGGATCACAAAAAGGAAAACCAATAAGAGTCGAATGTCAGAAACTTCCCTAGGAAGAGCTTTACACCGCCAATTCGAAAACTTAGACAACCAAGGTTCATTAATAATAGCACGATCCAACTTACTAATAATTCTACCAACACCAGCCTGACCATTGGTCCAAGTAAACTTAGACCCCAACGAATCAGCTTCAAACAAGTTATTATCCTCCATCCAATCAGAAAACTCATTAATACAAGAGATACGAGTTACCCTACCCCCTTTCTTTTCATCTTGACGAAGAACACAATTGAAATCACCCATAACCAACCAAGGAGTAGTTGCAAGTTGACTCCAAAGCCTCCTTCGAAACTTGAATATAACTAGCATGAACAAAAGAGATAAAAACCCCTCAGTTTTAACCGTAATGGCCTGCCTAGACATATTAATCACCACCGGCTCCTCAATACAATCATCCCAAAGAATCCACAAATTACCCAAAGAACTAGAAGTAGAATTATGAATTACCTTTTATTATAACCAGCCAAATTTAACCTTATCATACATTGTCAGTGTAACGAATCTTAGGCTCAGCAATACAAAGTACAACCGGCTTGAACTCATGCACCAACTACGAACTTACTACCCGCTTCCACCTTCGCCACCCCATTAATATTCCAATAGAGAACTCTCATCAGGAAACACTCTTCTTATATTTATGAATAGCTTGTGGAATCTTGCTAGGAATCCTACTTTGTAAAACAGGTGAGACACCCTTTCTAACTCGGTTTCCCAAAGCATTCACTTCAGAATCCGAATCTGATTTGGAATCATTAAAACGTTGCTGAGAAGAACTAGAACTTGTAAGCAAAACCCGGCTGGTTTCCTACTTTTCTTTGGCATATCCACTGGTATTTCCGCCCACTTAACACCCTTAACACCTGATGAAGCTTTCTCAGGCGTCAACTCTTCATCCGAACTACCTCCAGAAGAGTTTTCAGCAGCATCCGAACCCCTCCAGAAAGTGTTCACATCATCATTATCAACACCCAACTCATCATTCAAGACATTGAACTTATTAGGAGAAACAATAGAAGCTTCAGCAACAGCTCTGTAGCTTGAGATATCCTCAATATTATCAACCACCATGTCTTGCAAGACTTATTACAGCCTCAACCGGCGTAAAAGAAGAACTAGCCTCATTCCTATCACTAGAGTGATTAGTTCTTGCCAATTCACCACTCTTAGCTGACTTAGATGAGGTTGCAATTTCAACCATTGACAACCCACTAGCCAAACCCTTTTTCAATGCTAACGCCTTCTTAGCCTTCTCAAAAGCTTCAGACGCTGCATGTAAATTGGCTTCAGAAGACGCTAATTCATTCTCTAGCGGAATAGTTTGCTCCCAACCAACAGCACTCTCCACTAAACCAGCTTCAACCACCCCATTCACCACAACTCCACCATGCCCTACAGCAAGAGCATCATCCACATTATCACCAGCACCGGTAACAACCTCGTTAACCACAACAGCACCAACGTTCACACCACCTACAGCACCGCCAACACCAGCGTTTGTACTCTCACCATCCTTGGTTGCATCCTCTCCAGCACCTCCCTTACGGATTCTCCTATTACGCACATTTTGCCACTCCCCTTTCGCATCAGCCTTAGACGATTTCTCATCATTCTTTGGTTGTCTTCTACATTCATCATCATTATGACCAATTATGCAGCACTTCACACAGAATTTAGGAGATTTTGGAATATCCAAATATTGCCAAAACGTCCTCCCCCCAGCTGTTATCTTAATTCTACTTGGAATATGTTTAGCAAAATCCACATCTACCAAAACTGAGGCAAAGTTTCCATACTCCAGATTTAGGGTTCTTTGATCAACAACAATTGGAGTCCCTAAAACTTTTCCCGTTGATAACAAGTTCTTCGCAGTCCATAGTTCTGCATGTAAACCAGGAAAGTGAACCCATACGTTTGCATGGGAAGTTTTTTGACGATCAGGATCAAAACCTGGGTACCAATCCATTAACTTGAGTTCATGCTGTTGAACAAACCACTTTGTACGTCTGATTCTCTCTTTAGTTTCCTCATCTTGTAGCATAATAACAAAGAAACCTTTTCCCATAGTCATAAACCTAACAGTATTAGGGTTAATCTGCCATTGAGAGATTAAAATTGTTTTTACCTCAAAGAACTTCAGTCCCGTGAAGTTTAACCTTGCAATGAAACTGTGTTTAAAGGGTTTTCAACCCTCTTCATAGAAGTCCGCAGGTATAACAAGGGATGGCTCTCCATCAATCAGAGTAGGATTAGGTAAGCTAGTAATATCAACTCCTGTTGGCTTTAGGGTTTGTTTTGCCTTTACCTTGTGCGCAAAGGATTGGTGTTGCTGAATCCGTGATGAACTATGAGTATCTTCTACCATATTGAATCCAAAGTGAATGAAACTTACGTGAAAAAAACCTAATAGGTGTTCCGAGAGCTTTCCCTATCGTCAACAGAGATCTCTCAGTCCACAGCTCCATGTGAAGACCCGGAAATCTTACCCATGTAGCAGCATGGGACGTTCGCTGTTTCTCTGGATTGAAACCCGGATCCCAATCAATCATCCGTAACTGCTGTTGGTTTACCATCCATTTTGATCCACGGATCCTCTCTTTGTCTGCTGTAGTTGTTAACCTAACAATGAAAAAACCTTTACTCATCGGGATAAAACTGCATTGAATGGAGGAAAACTTCCATTGCTCCATTAGGGTTTGTTTAACCTCACTAAACTTCAGGCCTGTAAAATCAAGTCTCGCAATGAGACTGTGTTGAAAGCGCTTGCATCCCTCTTGAAACAGATCCGTAGGTATTTCCAGAGCCGGCTCTCCCTCTTTGAGAGTAGGGTTTGGTAACGTTGATAAATCAATGGTAGTAGGGTTTAGGGTTTTCCTTCCCTTCACCGTATCAGCAAAAGAAATAGGTTTGACAAGATTTGGATTAGTACCCGAAGTTAAATTCATCTTGAATCAAACAAAGTTGAACAAACAATATCAAAAAATGTGAAAAAAACTCAAAATCGCCAGAGAAAGAAGGTTTTTCTCTCTCCTCTCCTCTCCACACATTATGAACTCGCCATAGAAACAAATTCATCTTGTTCTAAGGCATTACGTCTAGTAAAAATTGCATTTCTATGTACGTTGATTCAAGAAAATATGAAGGATGCCAAATTTCACAATAGAAGAAGGATGAAAGACCAGCCAGAACTAATCCAAATTCTAACAAATTTCATCTATTTGAATCAAATTGAAAGAAAAAGCCAATACAAAAATAAAGAGTTCATAAAAATGTTGAATTTTTTTTACGTTAACTCAAAAAAGTCTACACTCTTCGTTATAAGTCGGAAGTTGATTTCTGAGACTAAATTGTAAACTAGATAAACTCATCTTTAACAGAAAGTTTTTGAAAAATGTATTGTAATCACAATTAATATGTTCTAAGGCAGTACGTTGATTCAAGAAAATATGAAGGAAGTCAAATTTCACAATAGAAGAAGGATGAAAGACCAAGAAGAACTAATCCAAATTCTAACAAATTTCATCTATTTGAATCAAATTGAAAGACAAAGCCAATACAAAAATAAAGAGTTCATAAAAATGTTGAATTTTTTATACGTTAACTCAAAAAAGTCTACACTCTTCGTTATAAGTCGGAAGTTGATTTCTGAGACTAAATTGTAAACTATATAAACTCATCTTTAGCAGAAAAAGTTTGAAAAATGTATTTTAATCACAAATTATAGGTTTTAAGGAATTACGTCTAGTAAAAATTGCATTTCTATGTAAGTTAATTCAAGAAAATATGAAGGAAGCCAAATTTCACAATAGAAGAAGGATGAAAGACCAGCCAGAACTAATCCAAATTCTAACAAATTTCATCTATTTGAATCAAATTGAAAGATAAAGCCAATACAAAAATAAAGAGTTCATAAAAATGTTGAATTTTTTATACGTTAACTCAAAAAAGTCTACACTCTTTGTTATAAGTCGAAAGTTGATTTCTGAGACTAAATTGTAAACTAGATAAACTCATCTTTATCAGAAAAAGTTTGAAAAATGTATTTTAATCACAAATAATATGTTTTAAGGCATTACGTCTAGTAAAAATTGCATTTCTATGTACGTTAATTCAACAAAATATGAAGGAAGCCAAATTTCACAATAGAAGAAGGATGAAAGACCAGCCAGAACTAATCCAAATTGTAACAAATTTCATCTATTTGAATCAAATTGAAAGACAAAGCCAGTACAAAAATAAAGAGTTCATAAAAATGTTGAATTTCTTATACGTTAACTCAAAAAAGTCTACACTCTTCGTTATAAGTCGGAAGTTCATGTCTGAGACTAAATTGTAAACTAGACAAACTCATCTTTAACAGAAAGTTTTTGAAAAATGTATTGTAATCACAATTAATATGTTCTAAGGCAGTACGTTGATTCAAGAAAATATGAAGGAAGTCAAATTTCACAATAGAAGAAGGATGAAAGACCAAGAAGAACTAATCCAAATTCTAACAAATTTCATCTATTTGAATCAAATTGAAAGACAAAGCCAATACAAAAATAAAGAGTTCATAAAAATTTGAATTTTTTATACGTTAACTCAAAAAAGTCTACACTCTTCGTTATAAGTCGGAAGTTGATTTCTGAGACTAAATTGTAAACTAGATAAACTCATCTTTAGCATAAAAAGTTTGAAAAATGTATTTTAATCACAAATTATAGGTTCTAAGGAATTACGTCTAGTAAAAATTGCATTTCTATGTACGTTAATTCAACAAAATATGAAAGGAAGCCAAATTTGACAATAGAAGAAGGATGAAAGACCAGCCAGAACTAATCCAGATTCTAACAAATTTCATCTATTTGAATCAACTTGAAAGATAAAGCCAAAAAAAAAATAAAGAGTTCATAAAAATGTTGAATTTTTTATACGTTAACTCAAAAAAGTCTACACTCTTTGTTATAAGTCGGAAGTTGATTTCTGAGACTAAATTGTAAACTAGATAAACTCATCTTTAACAGAAAAAGTTTGAAAAATGTATTTTAAACACAAATAATATGTTATAAGGCATTACGTCTAGTAAAAATTGCATTACTATGTACGTTAATTCAACAAAATATGAAGGAAGCCAAATTTCACAATAGAAGAAGGATGAAAGACCAGCCAGAACTAATCCAGATCCTAACAAATTTCATCTATCTTGAATCAAATAGAAAGACAAAGCCTACACAAAAAGAAAGAGTTCATAAAAATGTTGAATTTTATATACGTTAACACAAAAAAGTCTACACACTTCTTTATACGTCTGAAATTAATTTCTGTAACTTAATTGTAAACTAGATAAACTCATCTTTAAGAGAAAAAGTTTTAAAAATGTATTGTAATCACAAATAATATGTTTTAAGGCATTACGTCTAGTAAAAATTGCATTTCTATGTACGTTGATTCAAGAAAATATGAAGGAAATCAAATTTCACAATAGAAGAATGATGAAAGACCAAGAAGAACTAATCCAAATTCTAACAAATTTCATCTATTTGAATCAAATTGAAAGACAAAGCCAATACAAAAATAAAGAGTTCATAAAAATATTGAATTTTTTATACGTTAACTCAAAAAAGTCTACACTCTTCGTTATAAGTCGGAAGTTGATTTCTGAGACTAAATTGTAAACTAGATAAACTCATCTTTAGCAGAAAAAGTTTGAAAAATGTATTTTAAGCACAAATTATAGGTTTTAAGGAATTACGTCTAGTAAAAATTGCATTTCTATGTACGTTAATTCAAGAAAATATGAAGGAAGCCAAATTTCACAATAGAAGAAGGATGAAAGACCATCCAGAACTAATCCAAATTCTAACAAATTTCATCTATTTGAATCAAATTGAAAGACAAAGCCAATACAAAAATAAAGAGTTCATAAAAATGTTGAATTTTTTATATGTTAACTCAAAAAAGTCTACACTCTTTGTTATAAGTCAAAAGTTGATTTCTGAGACTAAATTGTAAACTAGATAAACTCATCTTTAACAGAAAAAGTTTGAAAAATGTATTTTAATCACAAATAATATGTTTTAAGGCATTACGTCTAGTAAAAATTACATTTCTATGTACGCTAATTCAACAAAATATGAAGGAAGCCAAATTTCACAATAGAAGAAGGATGAAAGACCAGCCAGAACTAATCCAAATTGTAACAAATTTCATCTATTTGAATCAAATTGAAAGACAAAGCCAGTACAAAAATAAAGAGTTCATAAAAATGTTGAATTTTTTATACGTTAACTCAAAAAAGTCTACACTCTTCGTTATAAGTCGGAAGTTGATGTCTGAGACTAAATTGTAAACTAGATAAACTCATCTTTAACAGAAAGTTTTTGAAAAATGTATTGTAATCACAATTAATATGTTCTAAGGCAGTACGTTGATTCAAGAAAATATGAAGGAAGTCAAATTTCACAATAGAAGAAGGATGAAAGACCAAGAAGAACTAATCCAAATTCTAACAAATTTCATCTATTTGAATCAAATTGAAAGACAAAGCCAATACAAAAATAAAGAGTTCATAAAATGTTGAATTTTTTATACGTTAACTCAAAAAAGTCTACACTCTTCGTTATAAGTCGGAAGTTGATTTCTGAGACTAAATTGTAAACTAGATAAACTCATCTTTAGCATAAAAAGTTTGAAAAATGTATTTTAATCACAAATTATAGGTTCTAAGGAATTACGTCTAGTAAAAATTGCATTTCTATGTACGTTAATTCAACAAAATATGAAAGGAAGCCAAATTTCACAATAGAAGAAGGATGAAAGACCAGCCAGAAATAATCCAGATTCTAACAAATTTCATCTATTTGAATCAAATTGAAAGACAAAGCCAATACAAAAATAAAGAGTTCATAAAAATGTTGAATTTTTTATACGTTAACTCAAAAAAGTCTACACTCTTTGTTATAAGTCGGAAGTTGATTTCTGAGACTAAATTGTAAACTAGATAAACTCATCTTTAACAGAAAAAGTTTGAAAAATGTATTTTAATCACAAATAATATGTTTTAAGGCATTACGTCTAGTAAAAATTGCATTTCTATGTACGTTAATTCAACAAAATATGAAGGAAGCCAAATTTCACAATAGAAGAAGGATGAAAGACCAGCCAGAACTAATCCAGATCCTAAAAAATTTCATCTATCTTGAATCAAATAGAAAAACAAAGCCTACACAAAAAGAAAGAGTTCATAAAAATGTTGAATTTTATATACGTTAACACAAAAAAGTCTACACACTTCTTTATACGTCTGAAATTAATTTCTGTAACTTAATTGTAAACTAGATAAACTCATCTTTAAGAGAAAAAGTTTTAAAAATGTATTGTAATCACAAATAATATGTTTTAAGGCATTACGTCTAGTAAAAATTGCATTTCTATGTACGTTGATTCAAGAAAATATGAAGGAAGTCAAATTTCACAATAGAAGAAGGATGAAAGACCAAGAAGAACTAATCCAAATCCTAAGAAATTTCATCTATCTTGAATCAAATAGAAAGACAAAGCCAACGCAAAAAGAAAGAGTTCATAAAAACGTTGAATTTTATGTACGTTAACTCAAAAAAGTCTGCACACTTCGTTATACATCTGAAATTGATTTCTGAGACTAAATTGTAAACTAGGTAAACTCATCTTTAACAGAAAAAGTTTGAAAAATGTATTTTAATCACAAATAATATGTTTTAAGGAAGTATGTCTACTAAAAATTGCATTCCTATGTACGTTGATTCAAGAATATATGAAGGAAGTCAAATTTCACAATAAAAGGAGGATGAAAGGCCAAGCAGAACTAATCCAAATCCTAACAAATTTCATCTATCTTGAATCAAATAGAAAGACAAATCCAACACAAAAAGAAAGAGTTCATAAAAATGTTGAATTTTATATACGATAACTCAAAAAAGTCTACAAACTTCGGTATAAGTCGGAAATTGATTTCTGAGACTAAATTGTAAACTAGATAAACTTATCTTTAACAGAAAAAGTTTGAAAAATGCATTTTAATTACAAATTATAGGTTCTAAGGAATTACGTCTAGTAAAAATTGCATTTCTATGTACGTTAATTCAAGAATATATGAAGGAAGCCAAATTTCACAATAGAAGAAGGATGAAAGACCAGCCAGAACTAATCCAAATTCTAACAAATTTCATCTATTTGAATCAAATTGAAAGACAAAGCCAATACAAAAATAAAGAGTTCATAAAAATGTTGAATTTTTTATACGTTAACTCATAAAAGTCTACACTCTTCGTTATAAGTCGGAAGTTGATGTCTGAGACTAAATTGTAAACTAGATAAACTCATCTTTAACAGAAAGTTTTTAAAAAATGTATTTTAATCACAATTAATATGTTCTAAGGCAGTACGTTGATTCAAGAAAATATGAAGGAAGTCAAATTTCACAATAGAAGAAGGATGAAAGACCAAGAAGAACTAATCCAAATTCTAACAAATTTCATCTATTTGAATCAAATTGAAAGACAAAGCTAATACAAAAATAAAGAGCTCATAAAAATGTTGAATTTTTTATACGTTAACTCAAAAAAATCTACACTCTTCGTTATAAGTTGGAAGTTGATTTCTGAGACTAAATTGTACACTAGATAAACTCATCTTTAACAGAAAGTTTTTGAAAAATGTATTGTAATCACAATTAATATGTTCTAAGGCAGTACGTTGATTCAAGAAAATATGAAGGAAGTCAAATTTCACAATAAAGAAGGATGAAAGACCAAGAAGAACTAATCCAAATTCTAACAAATTTCATCTATTTAAATCAAATTGAAATACAAAGCCAATACAAAAATAAAGAGCTCATAAAAATGTTGAATTTTTTATACGTTAACTCAAAAAAGTCTACACTCTTCGTTATAAGTCGGAAGTTAATGTCTGAGACTAAATTGTAAACTAGATAAACTCATCTTTAACAGAAAGTTTTTAAAAAATGTATTTTAATCACAATTAATATGTTCTAAGGCAGTACGTTGATTCAAGAAAATATGAAGGAAGTCAAATTTCACAATAGAATAGGATGAAAGACCAAGAAGAACTAATCCAAATTCTAACAAATTTCATCTATTTGAATCAAATTGAAAGACAAAGCCAATACAAAAATAAAGAGCTCATAAAAATGTTGAATTTTTTATACGTTAACTCAAAAAAATCTACACTCTTCGTTATAAGTCGGAAGTTGATTTCTGAGACTAAATTTTACACTAGATAAACTCATCTTTAACAGAAAGTTTTTGAAAAATGTATTGTAAACACAATTAATATGTTCTAAGGCAGTACGTTGATTCAAGAAAATATGAAGGAAGTCAAATTTTACAATAGAAGAAGGATGAAAGACCAAGAAGAACTAATCCAAATCCTAACAGATTTCATCTATCTTGAATTAAATAGAAAGACAAAGCCAACACAAAAAGAAAGAGTTCATAAAAATTTTGAATTTTATCTATGTTAACTCAAAAAAGTCTACACACTTCGTTATACATCAGAAATTGATTTCTGAGACTAAATTGTAAACTAGGTAAACTCATCTTTACCAGAAAAAGTTTGAAAAATGTATTGTAATCACAAATAATATGTTCTAAGGCAGTACGTCTAGTAAAAATTGCATTCCTATGTACGTTGATTCAAGAATATAGAAGGAAGTAAAATTTCACAATAGAAGAAGGATGAAAGGCCAAGCAGAACTAATCCAAATCCTAAAAAATTTCATCTATCTTGAATCAAATAGAAAGACAAAGCCAACACAAAAAGAAAGAGTTCATAAAAATGATGAATTTTATATACGTTAACTCAAAAAAGTCTAAAAACTTTTGTATAAGTCGGAAATTGATTTCTGAGAATAAATTGTAAACTAGATAAACTCATCTTTAACAGAAAAAATTTGAAAAATGCATTTTAATTACAAATTATAGGTTCTAAGGAATTACGTCTAGTAAAAATTGCATTTCTATGTACGTTCATTCAAGAAAATATGAAGGATGTCAAATTTCACAATAGAAGAAGGATGCCAGAACTAATCCAAATTCTAACAATTTTCATCTATTTGAATCAAATTGAAAGACAAAGCCAATACAAAAATAAAGAGTTCATAAAAATGTTGAGTTTTTTATACGTTAACTCAAAAAAGTCTACACTCTTCGTTATAAGTCGGAAGTTGATTTCTGAGACTAAATTGTAAACTAGATGAACTCATCTTTAACAGAAAGTTTTTGAAAAATGTATTGTAATCACAATTAATATGTTCTAAGGCAGTACGTTGATTCAAGAAAATATGAAGGAAGTCAAATTTCACAATAGAAGAAGGATGAAAGACCAAGAAGAACTAATCCAAATTCTAACAAATTTCATCTGTTTGAATCAAATAGAAATACAAATCCAATACAAAAATAAAGAGTTCATAAAAATGTTGAATTTTTTATACGTTAACTCAAAAAAGTCTACACTCTTCGTTATAAGTCGGAAGTTGATTTCTGAGACTAAATTGTAAACTAGATAAACTCATCTTTAGGAGAAAAAGTTTGAAAAATGTATTTTAATCACAAATTATAGGTTCTAAGGAATTACGACTAGTAAAAATTGCATTTCTATGTACGTTAATTCAAGAAAATATGAAGGAAGCCAAATTTCACAATAGAAGAAGGATGAAAGACCAGCCAGAACTAATCCAGATTCTAACAAATTTCATCTATTTGAATCAAATTGAAAGACAAAGCCAATACAAAAATAAAAAGTTCATAAAAATGTTGAATTTTTTATACGTTAACTCAAAAAAGTCTACACTCTTTGTTATAAGTCGGAAGTTGATTTCTGAGACTAATTGTAAGTTAGATAAACTCATCTTTAACAGAAAGTTTTTGAAAAATGTATTGTAATCACAATTAATATGTTCTTAGGCAGTACGTTGATTCAAGAAAATATGAAGGAAGTCAAATTTCACAATAGAAGAAGGATGAAAGACCAAGAAAAATTAATCCAAATCCTAACAAATTTCATCTATCTTGAATCAAATAGAAAGACAAAGCCAACACAAAAAGAAAGAGTTTATAAAAATGTTGAATTTTATGTACGTTAACTCAAAAAGTTTGCACACTTCGTTATACATCTGAAATTTATTTCTCAGACTAAATTGTAAACTAGATAAACTCATCTTTAATAGAAAAAGTTTGAAAAATGTATTGTAATCACAAATAATAGGTTCTAAGGAATTACGTCTAGTAAAAATTGCATTTCTATGTACGTTAATTCAAGAAAATATGAAAGAAGCCAAATTTCACAATAGAAGAAGGATGAAAGACCATCCAGAACTAATCCAAATTCTAACAAATTTCATCTATTAGAATCAAATTGAAAGACAAAGCCAATACAAAAATAAAGAGTCATAAAAATGTTGAATATTTTATACGTTAACTCAAAAAAGTCTACACTCTTCGTTATAAGTCGGAAGTTGATGTCTGAGACTAAATTGTAAACTAGATAAACTCATCTTTAACAGAAAGTTTTTAAAAAATGTATTGTAATCACAATTAATATGTTCTAAGGCAGTACGTTGATTCAAGAAAATATGAAGGATGTCAAATTTCACAATAGAAGAAGGATGAAAGACCAAGAAGAACTAATCCAAATCCTAACAAATTTCATCTATCTTGAATCAAATTGAAAGACAAAGCCGATACAAAAATAAAGAGTTCATGAAAATGTTGAATTTTTTATACGTTAACTCAAAAAAGTCTACACTCTTCGTTATAAGTCGGAAGTTGATGTCTGAGACTAAATTGTAAACTAGATAAACTCATCTTTAACAGAAAGTTTTTAAAAAATGTATTGTAATCACAATTAATATGTTCTAAGGCAGTACGTTGATTCAAGAAAATATGAAGGATGTCAAATTTCACAATAGAAGAAGGATGAAAGACCAAGAAGAACTAATCCAAATCCTAACAAATTTCATCTATCTTGAATCAAATAGAAAGACAAAGCCAATACAAAAATAAAGAGTTCATAAAAATATTAGATTTTTTTATACGTTAACTCAAAAAAGTCTACACTCTTCGTTATAAGTCGGAAGTTGATTTCTGAGACTAAATTGTAAACTAGATAAACTCATCTTTAACTGAAAAAGTTTGAAAAATGTATTGTTATCACAATTAGTATATTCTAATGCAGTACGTCTAGTAAAAATTGCATTTCTATGTACGTTGATTCACGAAAATATGAAGGAAGTTAAACTTCAGAATAGAAGAAGGATAAAAGCCCAGGCAGAACTAATCAAAATTCCAACAAATTTCATCTATTTGAATCAAATTGAAAGACAAAGCCAATACAAAAATAAAGAGTTCATAAAAATATTAGATTTTTTTATACGTTAACTCAAAAAAGTCAACACTCTTCCGTATAAGTCGGAAATTGATTTCGGAGACTAAATTGTAAACTAGATAAACTCATCTTTATCAGAAAAAGTTTGAAAAATGTATTTTAATCACAAATTATATGTTCTAAGGAATTACGTCTAGTAAAAATTTCATTTCTATGTACGTTAATTCAACAAAATATGAAGGAAGCCAAATTTCACAATAGAAGAAGGATGGAAGACCAGCCAGAACTAATCCAAATTGTAACAAATTCCATCTATTTGAATCAAATTGAAAGACAAAGCCAGTACAAAAATAAAGAGTTCATAAAAATGTTGAATTTTTATACGTTAACTCTAATAAGTCTACAATCTTTGTTATAAGTCGGAAGTAGATTTCTGAGACTAAATTGTAAACAAGATAAACTCATCTTTAAGAGAAAAAGTTTGAAAAATGTATTGTAATAACAATTAATGTGTTCTAAGCCATTACGTCTAGTAAAAATTGCATTTCCGTGTACGTTGATTCAATAAAATATGAAGGAAGTCAAATTTCACAAAATAAGAAGGATGAAAGACCAGCCAAAACTAATCCAAATTCTAACAAATTTCATCTATTTGAATCAAATTGAAAGACAAAGCTAATAAAAAAAATAAAGAGTTCATAAAAATGTTGAATTTTTTATACGTTAACTCAAAAAAGTCTACACTCTTCGTTATAAGTCGGAAGTCGATATCTGAGACTAAATTGTAAACTAGTTAAACTCATCTTTAACAGAAAAAGTTTGAAAAATATATTGTAATCACAATAAATATGTTATAAGGCAGTACGTCTAGTAAAAATGGCATTTCTATGTACATTGATTCAAGAATATATGAAGGAAGTCAAATTTCACTATAGAAGAAGGAAAAAAGACCAAGCAGAACTAATCCAAATCCTAACAAATTTCATCTATCTTGAATCAAATAGAAAGACAAAGCCAACACAAAAAGAAAGATTTCAAAAAAATGTTGAATTTTATGTACGTTAACTTAAAAAAGTCTACACACTTCGTCATACATCTGAAATTGATTTCTGAGACTAAATTGTAAATTAGATAAACTCATCTTTAACATAAAAAGTGTGAAAAATGTATTGTAATCACAAATAATATGTTCTAACTATATGTTCAAGAAAAATGTACGTTAATTCAAGAAAATATGAAGGAAGTCAATTTTCAAAATAGAAGAAGGATAAAAGCCCAGGCATCATCTATTTGAATCAAATTGAAAGACAAAGCCAATACAAAAACAAAGAGTTCATAAAAATGTTATATTTTTCATACGTGAACTCAAAAAAGTCTAACTCTTCGGTATAAGTCAGAAATTGATTTCTGAGACTAAATTGTAAACTAGATAAACTCATCTTTATCAGAAAAAGTTTGAAAAATGTATTTTAATCACGAATTATATGTTCTAAGGAATTACGTCTAGTAAAAATTACATTTCTATGTACGTTAATTCAAGAAAATATGAAGGAAGTCAAATTTCACAATAGAAGAAGGATGAATGACCAGCCAGAACTAATCCAAATTGTAACAAATTTCATCTATTGGAATCAAATTGAAAGACAAAGCCAATACAAAAATAAAGAGTTCATAAAAATGTTGAATTTTTATACGTTAACTCAAACAAGTCTACACTCTTTGTTATAAGTGGGAAGTTGAATTCTGAGACTAAATTGTAAACTAGTTAAACTCATCTTTAACAGAAAAAAGTTTGAAAAATGTATTGTAATAACAATTAATATATTCTAAGCCATTACGTCTAGTAAAAATTGTATTTCTGTGTACGTTGATTCAAGAAAATATGAAGGAAGTCAAATTTCACAATATAAGAAGGATGAAAGACCAGCCAGAACTAATCCAAATTCTAACAAATTTCATCTATTTGAATCAAATTGAAAGACAAAGCCGAGACAAAAATAAAGAGTTCATAAAAATGTTGAATTTTTTATACGTTAACTCAAAAAAGTCTACACTCTTCGTTATAAGTCGGAAGTTGATTTCTTAGACTAAATTGTAAACTAGATAAACTCATCTTTAACAAAAAAAAGTTTGAAAAATGTATTGTAATTACAATTAATACGTTCTAAGGCAATACGTCTAGTAAAAATTGCATTCCTATGTACGTTGATTCAAGAAAATATGAAGGAAGTCAAATTTTACAATAGAAGAAGGATGAAAGACCAAGAAGAACTAATCCAAATCCTAACAAATTTCATCTATCTTGAATCAAATAGAAATACAAAGCCAACACAAAAAGAAAGAATTCATAAAAATGTTGAGTTTTATATACGTTAACTCAAAAAAGTCTACACACTTCGTTATAAGTATGAAATTGATTTCTGAAACTAAATTGTAAACTGGATAAACTCGTCTTTAACAGAAAAAGTTTTAAAAATGTATTGTAATCACAATTAATATGTTCTAAGGCAGTACGTCTAGTAAAAATTGCATTTCTATGTACGTTGATTCAAGAATATATGAACGAAGTCAAATTTCACTATAAAAGAAGGACGAAAGACCAAGCAGAACTAATCCAAATCCTACCAAATTTTATCTATCTTGAATCAAATAGAAAGGCAAAACCAACACAAAAACTAAGAGTTCATAAAAATATTGAATTTTATATAAGTTAACTCAAAAAGGTCTACATACTTGGTTATAAGTCCGAGATTGATTTCTGAAACTAAATTGTAAACTAGATAAACTCATCTTTAAGAGAAAAAGTTTGAAAAATGTTTTTTTTTTCTTGGTCAAAATGGTTTATTAAAGCAAAAAACGTATTTACAAGAATTACAAAATGAGAGGCTCAAGGCCTCCCTACCCCCATAAACCAAAGGGGCAAAAAAAATTTAAAACACATAAAATAAGCTCCTAAACACTTAAAAAACAACATAAAGAAGAAAACTAGGTAAATTAGAAACGTTTTCGCCCCTTATTTCCAAATATAAAAATTTTCTTCTTGGGAATGAGACCAGCAATAATTTGAGTCAAATCATAGTCACCATAAGTCTCTTTGTAATCATCTTCATTATCAGCATAAGTTTCAACATAGTCACAATTCTCTTCATTTTCAATGAAGCATAATTACCACCCGAAACAAGCTTCATAGGTTGAGCTTTCTTCTTAGTTAACATTCTATCTAGTTGCTCTTTTTTTTCCTTGAAATAGTCTTGTCTATAAACTGGATCTCTAATGAATTTAGCACGCACTTCATCAATCTATCTGAAATAGTCTTGAAAAATGTATTGTAATCACAAATAATATGTTCTAAGGCATTACGTCTAGTGAAAATTGCATTTCTATGTTCGTTGATTCAAGAAAATATGAAGGAAGTCAAATTTCACAATATAAGAAGGATGAAAGACCTGCCATAACTAATCCAAATTCAAACGAATTTCATCTATTTGAATCAAATTGAAAGACAAAGCCAATACAAAAATAAAGAGTTCATAAAAATGTTGAATTTTTTATACCTTAATTCAAAATAGTCTACACTCTTCGTTATAAGTCGGAAGTTGATTTCTGAAACTAAATTGTAAACTAGATAAACTCATCTTTAATAGAAAAAATTTGAAAAATGTATTGTAATCACAATTAATACTCCCTCCGTTCCATTTTAGATGATGTTTTAGGGTTACTTTTTTGTTCCACAATACTTGAAGGTTTTCATATTTTTCCACAAAACTTACAATAACACCCCTAACATTTTGTCTTGGATATAAATTTATTTTTAAGTGCACTAATAGCAATTAATGTTTGAAGACTTTTCTTAAGGATATAGATGGAAAATTTTCTTATATCTCTCAATTTCTTAATCTGTGTGAAAACTACAAAAACATCATCTAAAGTGGAACGGAAGGAGTATGTTCTAAGGCAGTACGTCTAGTAAAAATTGCATTTCTATGTACGCTGATTCAAGAATATATGAAGGAAGTCAAATTTCACAATAGAAGAAGGACGAAATACCAAGCAGAACTAATCCAAATCCTAACAAAATTCTCTATCTTGAATCAAATAGAAAGTCAAAGCCAACACAAAAAGAAAACGTTCATAAAAATGTTGAATTTTATATATGTTAACTTAAAAAGTCTACACACTTCGTTATACGTCTGAAATTGATTTCTAAGACTAAATTGTAAACTGGATAAACTCATCTTTAACATAAAAAGTTTGAAAAATGTATTGTAATTACAAATAATATGTTATAAGGCATTCCGTCTAGTGAAAATTGCATTTCTATGTACGTTGATTCAAGAAAATATGAAGGAAGTCAAATTTCACAATAGAAGAAGGATGAAAGACCAAGCATAAATAATCTAAATACTAACAAATTTCATCTATCTTGAATCAAATAGAAAGACAAAGCCTACACAAAAAGAAAGTCAAATTTGGTATGGACACTATGAACAAAGCTCTTATTATGAAACTTTGGTGGAAGATTCGTACTTCTACAAAGAAGTGGGCTCTTTTCCTGAAGGCAAAATTATTTGATCATAAGGGTTGTATTAAGCATTCTGGGGTTAAATCTTCTATTTTGCCTGGTTTAAGGAGTGTGTATAATTGTGTGGAAAAGAATACTAAGGTCTTAATTGGTGATGGTAGAGATACTTCTCTTTATTATGACATTTGGTTTGATAAGACTAGTATTGCTGGAGTGCTTAGTGATTATTCTCTAGATGCAACAGAAATAGTTAGTGATATATTAAAGGATGGCCTTTGGGATATTCCTGAAATTCACTTCCAATTCTTGATTGTCGCTGGCCTAGAGTTGAATAGGATGCCAATTCCTATGGGTGGAGCTGATGTTAGGGTATGGATGCCGGAGTTGAAGGGTGAGTTCAGCGTTAAGTCTACAACTGAGTTGATTCGGCAGAAGTATTCTCAATTAGAAGGTACACAACTTTTGTGGAGAAAAGAAGTTCATCCTGTTCTTGCTAATCAAAACTGGAAATTCTTACGTGTAGCATGTGCTAAGTATGACCTTATTAGGCGCATGTTCAAGATCTCTCTTGCTAACAAATGCTGCCTGTGTGGTGTTCAAGAGGAAACTCATACTCATGTGTTATATGAGTGTTGCTTTGCTACAAGGGCCTGGAATTGGCTAGCTGATGTGTTCAAATTACAACCTAATGCTAACCTTATTGTTTCTTTTAAATCAGCAAAAGGAAGGAGTCATATTGTCCATGATCTGTGGCTTATTGCCAACCTTGTTCTTAGGTCGGAACTATGGCAGTTGCGGAACAAGGCTGTTTTCGAGGATAAAAAGCCTAATTGGAGTATCTTTCATAAGCGTGTTCTGAAGTTGATTCAAGATTATTCAATTCGGCTCAAGGGTCATATGAACAATAGTGCTGATGATGTTGTTCTTCTGAACTAATTTAGAGTTCAGCACCGTAGTGTGAAGTGGCATCAACCTGTGGCTTGTTTTTGGTTACCGCCTGAGGCTAATGAATTACAAATTTGTTGTGATGGAGCGGCAAGAGGTAACCCAGGCGTTGCGGGTGCAGGTGTAGTAGCTAGGGATGAGCATTGTTCAGTTCTTGGTGCTATGAGTATTGGGCTAGGAGTCACGACGAATTATTTAGCGGAATTGTATGGCATTATTGTTGGTTTGGAGTGGGCTATGCAATGGGGTTTTTCTCGTATTTGTATTCGGTCTGATTCTAGGGGAGTTGTAAAACCTTTCAAGAATAATTCCGGTTTGCGAGGAATAGGTGGATTATGATCTGTAGACACTACACGTCTATACGTTTCATTCACACTTTTAGGGAGGCGAATTTTTCAGCGGATGCAATGGCCAAGCGGGGTTGTTTATTGAATAATGAAGTGGGAGTTCACTACAATGGGAAACCACCGTTCTTAATTTCTGTTGAACATCCTAATGTTGATTATTTTCGGTTCAAATAGTTTCAAGTTTTTGGGGTTGCTGTAACCTCTTTTCTTGTAAACTATTTCATGTAAATTTTTGTTATCTATTAATACAAATTTTTGACTTATCAAAAAAAAAAAACTACACAAAAAGAAAGAGTTCATAAAAATGTTGAATTTAATATACGTTAACTCAAAAAAGTCTACACACTTCTTTATACGTCTGAAATTGATTTCTGAAACGTAATTGTAAACTAGATAAACTCATCTTTAAGAGAAAAAGTTTGAAAATTGTATTGTAGTCACAAATAATATGTTCTAAGGCATTAAGTCTAGTAAAAATTGCATTTCTATGTACGTTGATTCAAGAAAATATAAAGGAAGTCAAATTTCACAATATAAGAAGGATGAAAGACCAGCAAGAACTAATCCAAATTCTAAAAAATTTCATCTATTTCAATCAAATTGAAAGACAAAGCCAATACAAAAATGAAGAGTTCATAAAAATGTTGAATTTTTTATACGTTAACTAAAAAAAGTCTACACTCTTCGTTATACGTCAGAAGTTGATTTCTGAGACTAAATTGTAAACTAGATAAACTCATCTTTAACAGAAAATTTTTGAAAAATATATTGTAATCACAATTAATATGTTCTAAGGCAGTACATCTAGTAAAATTTGCATTTCTATGTACGTTGATTAAAAAATATATGAAGGAAGTCAAATTTCAGTATAGAAGAAAGACGAAAGACCAAGCAGAACTAACCCAAATCCTAACAAATTTCAACTATCTTGAATCAAATAGAAAGACAAAGCCAACACAAAAAGAAAGTGTTCATAAAATGTTGAATTTTATATATGTTAACTCAAAAAGTCTACACACTTCGTTATAAGTCGGAAATTGATTTCCGAGACTAAATTGTAAACTAGATAAACTCATCTTTAAACAAAAAAGTTTGAAAAATGTATTGTAATCACAAATAATATGTTCTAAGGCTTTACGTCTACTAAAAATTACATTTCTATGTACGTTGATTCAAGAAAATATGAAGGAAGTCAAATTTCACAATATAAGAAGGATGAAAGACCATCCAGAACTAATCCAAATCCTAAAAAATTTCATCTATTTGAATCAAATTGAAAGACAAAGCCAATACAAAAATAAAGAGTTCATAGAAATGTTGAAATTTTTATACGTTAACTCAAAAAAGTCTACACTCTTCGTTATAAGTCGGAAGTTGATTTCTGAAACTAAATTGTAAACTAGATAAACTGATCTTTAACAGAAAAAGTTTGAAAAATATATTATAATCACAATTAATATGTTCTAAGGCAGTATGTCTAGTAAAAATTGCATTTCTATGTACGTTGATTCATGAATATATGAAGGAAGTCAAATTTTACTATAGAAGAAGGACGAAATACCAAGCAAAACTAATCCAAATCCTAACAAATTTCATCTATCTTGAACCAAATAGAAAGACAAAGCCAACACAAAAAGAAAGTGTTCATAAAAATGTTGAATTTTATATACGTTAACTCAAAAAATCTACACACTTCGTTATAAGTCGGAAATTGATTTCTGAGACTAAATTGTAAACTAGATAAACTCATCTTTAAACGAAAAAGTTTGAAAAATGTATTGTAATCACAAATAATATGTTCTAAGGCTTTACGTCTAGAAAAAATTACATTTCTATGTACGTTGATTCAAGAAAATATGAAGGAAGTCAAATTTCACAATATAAGAAGGATGAAAGACCATCCAGAACAAATCCAAATCCTAAAATTTCATCTATTTGAATCAAATTGAAAGACAAAGCCAATACAAAAATAAAGAGTTCATAGAAATGTTGAAATTTTTATACGTTAACTCAAAAAAGTCTACACTCTTCGTTATAAGTCGGAAGTTGATTTCTGAAACTAAATTGTAAACTAGATAAACTCATCTTTAACAGAAAAGTTTGAAAAATGTATTGTAATCACAATTAATATGTTCTAAAGCAGTATGTCTAGTAAAAATTACATTTCTATGTACGTTGATTCAAGAAAATATGAAGGAAGTCAAATTTCAAAATATAAGAAGGATGAAAGACCATCCAGAACTAATCCAAATCCTAAAAAATTTCATCTATTTGAATCAAATTGAAAGACAAAGCCAATACAAAAATAAAGAGTTCATAGAAATATTGAAATTTTTATACGTTAACTCAAAAAAGTCTACACTCTTCGTTATAAGTCGGAAGTTGATTTCTGAAACTAAATTGTGAACTAGATAAACTCATCTTTAACATAAAAAGTTTGAAAAATATATTGTAATCACAATTAATATGTTCTAAGGCAGTATGTCTAGTAAAAATTGCATTTCTATGTACGTTGATTCATGAATATATGAAGGAAGTCAAATTTTACTAATAGAAGAAGGAAGAAATACCAAGCAAAACTAATCCAAATCGTAACAAATTTCATCTATCTTGAACTAAATAGAAAGACAAAGCCAACATAAAAAGAAAGTGTTCATAAAAATGTTGAATTTTATATACGTTAACTCAAAAAGTCTACACACTTCGTTATAAGTCGAAAATTGATTTCTGAGACTAAATTGTAAACTAGATAAACTCATCTTTAAACGAAAAAGTTTGAAAAGTGTATTGTAATTACAATTAATATGTTCTAAGGCAATACGTCTAGTAAAAATGGCATTTCTATGTACGTTGATTCAAGAAAATATGAAGGAAGTCAAATTTCACAATAGAAGAAGGATGAAAGACCAAGAAGAACTAATCCAAATCCTAACAAATTTCATCTATCTTGAATCAAATAGAAAGACAAAGCCAACACAAAAAGAAAGAGTTCATAAAAATGTTGAGTTTTATATACGTTAACTCAAAAATTTCTACACACTTTGATATACATATGAAATTGATTTCTGAAACTAAATTGTAAACTGGATAAACTCATCTTTAACAGAAAAAGTTTGAAAAATGTATTGTAATCACAATTAATATGTTCTAAGGCAGTATGTCCAGTAAAATTTGCATTTTTATGTACGTTGATTCATGAATATATGAAGGAAGTCAAATTTTACTATAGAAGAAGGACGAAAGACCAAGAAAAACTAATCCAAATCCTAACAAATTTCACCTATCTTGAACAAAATAGAAAGACAAAGCCAACACAAAAAGAAAGTGTTCATAAAAATGTTGAATTTTATATACGTTAACTCAAAAATTCTACACACTTCGTTATAAGTCGGAAATTGATTTCTGAGACTAAATTGTAAACTAGATAAACTCATCTTTAAACAAAAAAGTTTGAAAAGTGTATTGTAATTACAATTAATATGTTTTAAGGCAATACGTCTAGTAAAAATTTCATTTCTATGTACGTTGATTCAAGAAAATATGAAGGAAGTCAAATTTCACAATAGAAGAAGGATGAAAGACCATCCAGAACTAATCCAAATCCTAACAAATTTCATCTATATTGAATCAAATAGAAATACAAAGCCAACACAAAATGAAAGAGTTCATAAAAATGTTGAGTTTTATATACGTTAACTCAAAAAAGTCTACACACTTCGATATACATATGAAATTGATTTTTGAAACTAAATTGTAAACTGGATAAACTCATCTTTAACAGAAAAAGTTTGAAAAATGTATTGTAATCACAATTAATATGTTCTAAGGCAGTATGTCTAGTAAAAATTGCATTTCTATGTACGTTGATTCATGAATATATGAAGGAAGTCAAATTTTACTATAGAAGAAGGACGAAAGACCAAGAAAAACTAATCCAAATCCTAACAAATTTCATCTATCTTGAACCAAATATAAAGACAAAGCCAACACAAAAAGAAAGTGTTCATAAAAATGTTGAATTTTATATACGTTAACTCAAAAAGTCTACACACTTCGTTATAAGTCGGAAATTGGTTTCTGAGACTAAATTGTAAACTAGATAAACTCATCTTTAACAGAAAAAGTTTGAAAAATGTATTTTAATTACAAATAATATGTTCTAAGGCATTTCGTCTAGTAAAAATTGCATTTCTATGTACGTTGATTCAAGAAAATATGAAGAAAGTCAAATTTCACAATAGAAGAAGGATGAAAGACCAAGAAGGACTAATCCAAATCCTAACAAATTTCATATATCTTGAATCAAATAGAAAGACAAAGCCTACACAAAAAGAAAGAGTTCATAAAAATGTTGAATTTTATATACGTTAACTCAAAAAAGTCTACACACTTCTTTATACGTCTGAAATTAATTTCTGTAACTTAATTGTAAACTAGATAAACTCATCTTTAAGAGAAAAAGTTTGAAAAATGTATTGTAATCACAAATAATATGTTTTAAGGCATTACGTCTAGTAAAAATTGCATTTCTATGTACGTTGATTCAAGAAAATATGAAGGAAGTCAAATTTCACAATATAAGAAGGATGAAAGACCATCCAAAACTAATCCAAATTCTAACAAATTTCATCTATTTGAATCAAATTGAAAGACAAAGCCAATACAAACATAAAGGGTTCATAAAAATGTTGAATTTTTTATACTTTTTTTTTGATAAGTCAAAAAATTGTAGGAAAATAAAGTTATTTACAAGATAGTACATGACAAAAGAGGTAACAACATCCCAGAAAACTCAAAATACTATTTAAATCGAAAATATGAAACATATGGGAACACTATTGAGTTTAACAAATCAGGACGACCAACAAAAGTGAGTCTCACTCCATTATCTAATAAGCAACCAGTCTTCGCCATCTTGTCAGCTGCGAAATTGGCTTCACGGTACGTGTTCACAAAATTTATAGAATCAAACATGCCCTTTACACCATAACATCTTTGTCTAGCAAACCAAGGAATAGAATCCCCTTCCAAAGCTGTTATGACACTTGATGAATCAGTCCGCACTAGAACATCCCGGTATCCCCATTGAACTGCCCATTCTAAACCAATCAGAATGCTATACAACTCCGCCATATAATTGGAAATAATTCCAAGACCAACACACATCGCCCCAACCACTTCACAAGCAGAATTTCTCGCCACCACACCAGCTCCCGCCACCCCTGGATTTCCTCTAGAGGCACCGTCACAGCACAGCAAGAGCTGATTGTGCATAGGAGGTTGCCAAAAACACTCAACATGCTCTATCATCTTTACCCTACGACATTTAACTCTGAAAAAATTCAGAATCTCAAGATCTTCTACCTTGTTGAACATACATCCTGTAATTCTAGCCGAGTACTCATGAATGAGGTTAAACATACATTTTTTGAAGAAAGTCCAGCAAGGATTCTTCTTTTCATAGACCATCTTATTCCTTTGGTACCACAGCTCCGAATGCAGTACCAAGATTGAGACTAACCACAGCTCTTTAACCATTCTACTACGCCCTTTCACTTCCTTGTTAGCAGCAAGCAAGTTATAATGAGGAATAATATGGAAAATACCTGCCAGCCATTGCCAAGCCCGATTCGCAACACTTAAGCTCCAAAGAACATGTTCCAAAGACTCCTCCTCAATCTGGCACACACTGCACCTCGACGGAAGAGCTATCTTGAACCTGCTCTTTACTTTATCCAGAGTTGCACAAGCTCCCCTGACAAACTTCCAATTTGCGCTGCCAAAGAAGGGTGCACAACACTCTTCCATAACAGATTTGCTTCCTCCAGCATCGGATATCTCTTCCTCACCAGCTCCCTTGCAGACTTAACAGAGAATAAACCTTTAAGATCCGGCATCCATATCTTCCTATCACTTCCTGTGTTCCTCCTTGGCAAGCTCTCTAGATCCACACCAACATTGACGAGGTCGTGCATATGAACTCCTTCCAGCTGCCATTGATCCTGCACAATGATATCACTAACCCTTGCATTTCTGTCAAGGTCAGGTTGTTGCGAAACATCTGCCAAAGTTTCAGACCCATACCATACATCATAAAATAGTGAAGTTGCGTTGAATTTTTTATACGTTAACTCAAAAAAGTCTACACTCTTCGTTATAAGTCAGAAGTTGATTTCTGAGACTAAATTGTAAACTAGATAAACTCATCTTTAACAGAAATTTTTTGAAAAATGTATTGTAATCACATTTAATATGTTCTAAGGCAGTACGTATAGTAAAAATTGCATTTCTATGTACGTTGATTCAAAAAAAATATGAAGGAAGTCAAATTTCACTATAGAAGAAAGACGAAAGACCAAGCAGAACTAACCCAAATCCTAACAAATTTCAACTATCTTGAATCAAATAGAAGGACAAAGCCAACACAAAAAGAAAGTGTTCATAAAAATGTTAAATTTTATATACGTTAACTCAAAAATTCTACACACTTCGTTATAAGTCGGAAATTGATTTCTGAGACTAAATTGTAAACTAGATAAAATCATCTTTAAACGAAAAAGTTTGAAAAATGTATTGTAATTACAATTAATATGTTCTAAGGCAATACATCTAGTAAAAATTGCATTTCTATGTACGTTGATTCAAGAAAATATGAAGGAAGTCAAATTTCACAATAGAAGAAGGATGAAAGAACAAGAAGAACTAATCCAAATCCTAACAAATTTCATCTATATTGAATCAAATAGAAAGACAAAGCCAACACAAAAAGAAAGAGTTCATAAAAATGTTGAGTTTTATATACGTTAACTCAAAAAAGTCTACACACTTCGATATACATATGAAATTGATTTCTGAAACTAAATTGTAAACTGGATAAACTCATCTTTAACAGAAAAAGTTTGAAAAATGTATTGTAATCACAATTAATATGTTTTAAGGCAGTATGTCTAGTAAAAATTGCATTTCTATGTACGTTGATTCATGAATATATAAAGGAAGTCAAATTTTACTATAAAAGAAGGACGAAAGACCAAGCAAAACTAATCCAAATCCTAACAAATTTCATCTATCTTGAACCAAATAGAAAGACAAAGCCAACACAAAAAGAAAGTGTTCATAAAAATGTTGAATTTTATATACGTTCACTCAAAAAGTCTACACACTTCGTTATAAGTCGGAAATTGATTTCTGAGACTCAATTGTAAACTAGAGAAACTCATCTTTAACAGAAAAAATTTGAAAAATGTATTGTAATTACAAATAATATGTTCTAAGGCATTCCGTCAAGTAAAAATTGCATTTCAATGTACGTTGATTCAAGAAGATATGAAGGAAGTCAAATTTCACAATAGAAGAAGGATGAAAGACCAAGAAGAACTAATCCAAATCCTAACAAATTTCATCTATCTTGAATCAAATAGAAAGACAAAGCCCACACAAAAAGAAAGAGTCCATAAAAATGTTGAATTTTATATACGTTAACTCAAAAAAGTCTACACACTTCTTTATACGTCTGAAATTGATTTCTGAAACTTAATTGTAAACTAGATAAACTCATCTTTAAGATAAAAAGTTTGAAAAATGTATTGTAATCACAAATAATATGTTCTAAGGGATTACGTCTAGTAAAAATTGCATTTCTATGTACGTTGATTCAAGAAAATTGAAGGAAGTCAAATTTCACAATATAAGAAGGATGAAAGACCAGCCAAAACTAATCCAAATTCTAACAAATTTAATTTATTTGAATCAAATTGAAATACAAAGCCAATACAAAGATAAAGAGTTGATAAAATGATGAATTTTTTATATGTCAACTCAAAAAAGTCTACACTCTTCGCTATAAGTCAGAAGTTGATTTCTGAGACTAAACTGTAAACTAGATAAACTCATCTTTAACAGAATTTTTTTGAAAAATGTATTGTAATCAGAATTAATATGTTCTAAGGCAGTACATATAGTAAAAATTGCATTTCTATGTACGTTGATTCAAAAATATATGAAGGAAGTCTAATTTCACTAAAGAAGAATGACGAAAGACCAAGCATAACTAACCCAAATCCTAACAAATTTCAACTATCTTGAATCAAATAGAAAGACAAAGCCAACACAAAAAGAAAGTGTTCATAAAAATGTTGAATTTTATATACGTTAACTCAAAAAGTCTACACACTTCGTTATAAGTCGGAAATTGATTTTTGAGACTAAATTATAAACTAGATAAATTCATCTTTAACAGAAAAAGTTTGAAAAATGTATTGTTATCACAAATAATATGTTCTAAGGCTTTACGTCTAGTAAAAATTGCATTTCTATGTACGTTGATTCAAGAAAATATGAAGGAAGTCAAATTTCACAATAGAAGAAGGATGAAAGAACAAGAATAACTAATCCAAATCCTAACAAATTTCATCTATCTTGAATCAAATAGAAAGACAAAGCCAACACAAAAAGAAAGAGTTCATAAAAATGTTGAGTTTTATATACGTTAACTCAAAAAAGTCTACACACTTCGATATACATATGAATTGATTTCTGAAACTAAATTGTAAACTGGATAAACTCATCTTTAACAGAAAAAGTTTGAAAAATGTATTTTAATCACAATTAATATGTTCTAAGGCAGTATGTCTAGTAAAAATTGCATTTTTATGTACGTTGATTCATGAATATATGAAGGAAGTCAATTTTTACTATAAAAGAAGGACGAAAGACCAAGCAAAACTAATCCAAATCATTACAAATTTCATCTATCTTGAACCAAATAGAAAGACAAAGCCAACAAAAAAAGAAAGTGTTCATAAAAATGTTGAATTTAATATACGTTAACTCAAAAAGTCCACACACTTCGTTATAAGTCGGAAATTGATTTCTGAGACTCAATTGTAAACTAGATAAACTCATCTTTAACAGAAAAAGTTTGAAAAATGTATTGTAATTACAAATAATATGTTCTAAGGCATTCCGTCTAGTAAAAATTTCATTTCAATGTACGTTGATTCAAGAAGATATGAAGGAAGTCAAATTTCACAATAGAAGAAGGATGAAAGACCAAGAAGAACTAATCCAAATCCTAACAAATTTCATCTATCTTGAGTCAAATAGAAAGACAAAGCCCACACAAAAAGAAAGAGTTCATAAAAATGTTGAATTTTATATACGTTAACTCAAAAAAGTCTACACACTTCTTTATACGTCTGAAATTGATTTCTGAAACTTAATTGTAAACTAGATAAACTCATCTTTAAGAGAAAAAGTTTGAAAAATGTATTGTAATCACAAATAATATGTTCATAGCATTACCTCTAGTAAAAATTGCATTTCTATGTACGTTGATTCAAGAAAATTGAAGGAAGTCAAATTTCACAATATAAGAAGGATGAAAGACCAGCCAGAACTAATCCAAATTCTAACAAATTTCATTTATTTGAATCAAATTGAAAGACAAAGCCAATACAAACATAAAGAGTTCATAAAAATGATGAATTTTTTATACGTCAACTCAAAAAAGTCTACACTCTTCGCTATAAATCAGAAGTTGATTTCTGAAACTAAATTGTAAACTAGATAAACTCATCTTTAACAGAAAATTTTTGAAAAATGTATTGTAATCACAATTAATATGTTCTAAGGCAGTACATATAGTAAAAATTGCATTTCTATGTACGTTGATTCAAAAATATATGAAGGAAGTCAAATTTCACTATAGAAGAAAGACGAAAGACAAAGCATAACTAACCCAAATCCTAACAAATACTATCTTGAATCAAATAGAAAGACAAATCCAACACAAAAAGAAAGTGTTCATAAAAATGTTGAATTTTATATACGTTAACTCAAAAAGTCTACACACTTTGTTATAAGTCGGAAATTGATTTTTGAGACTAAATTATAAACTAGATAAATTCATCTTTAACAGAAAAAGTTTGAAAAATGTATTGTTATCACAAATAATATGCTCTAACGCTTTACGTCTTGTAAAAATTGCATTTCTATGTACGTTGATTCAAGAAAATATGAAGGAAGTCAAATTTCACAATATAAGAATCATGAAAGACCATCTAAAACTAATCCAAATTCTAACAAATTTCATCTATTTGAATCAAATTGAAAGACAAAGCCAATACAAAAATAAAGAGTTCATAAAAATGTTGAAATTTTTCTACGTTAACTCAAAAAAGTCTACACTCTTCGTTATAAGTCGGAAGTTGATTTCTGAGACTAAGTTGAAAACTAGAAAAACTCATCTTTAAGAGAAAAAGTTTGAAAAATGTATTGTAATCACAATTAATATGTTCTAAGGCAGTACGTCTAGTTAAAATTGCATTTCTATGTATGTTGATTCAAGAATATATGAAGGAAGTCAAATTTCACAATAGAAGAAAGATGAAAGACCAAGCAGAACTAATCCAAATCCTAACAAATTTCATCTATATTGAATCAAATAGAAAGACAAAGCCAACACAAAAAGAAAGAGTTCATAAAATGTTGAATTTTATATACGTTAACTCAAAAAACTCTACAAACTTCGGTATAAGTCGGAAATTGATTTCTGAGAAAATTGTAAACTAGATAAACTTATCTTTGATAGAAAAATTTTGAAAAATGTATTGTAATTACAATTAACATGTGTTAAGGCAATACGTCTAGTAAAAATTTCATTTCTATGTACGTTGATTCAAGAAAATATGAAGGAAGTTAAATTTCACAATAGAAGAAGGATAAAAGCCCAGGAAGAACTAATCCAAATTCCAACAAATTTCATCTATTTGAATCAAATTGAAAGACAAAGCCAATACAAAAATAAAGAATTCATAAAAATGTTAGATTTTTTATACGTTTACTCAAAAAAGTCTACACTCTTCGTTATAAGTCGGAAGTTGATTTCTGAGACAAAATTGTAAACTAGATAAACTCATCTTTAACAGAAAAAGTTGGAAAAATGTATTGTATTCACAATTAATATGTTCAAAGGCATTACGTCTAGTAAAAATTGCATTTCTATGTACGTTGATTTAAGAATATATGAAGGAAGTCAAATTTCACTATAGAAGAAGGACAAAATACCAAGCATAACTAATCCAAATCCTAACAAATTTCATCTATCTTGAATCAAATAGAAAGACAAAGACAACACAAAAAGAAATTGTTTATAAAAATGTTGAATTTTATATACGTTAACTCAAAAAACTATACAAACTTCGGTATAAGTCGGAAATTGATTTCTGAGAAATATTGTAAACTAGATAAACTCATCTTTGACAGAAAAAGTTTGAAAAATGTATTGTAATCACAATTAATATGTTCGAAGGCAGTACGTCTAGTAAAAATTGCATTTTTATGTACGTTGATTCAAGAAAATATGAAGGAAGTCAAATTTCACAATAGAAGAAGGATGAAAGACCAAGAAGAACTAATCCAAATCCTAACAAATTTCATCTATCTTGAATCAAATAGAAAGACAAAGCCAACACAAAAACAAAGAGTTCATAAAAATGTTGAGTTTTATATACGTTAACTCAAAAAAGTCTACACACTTCGTTATACATCTGAAATTGATTCTGAGACTAAATTGTAAACTAGATGAACTCATCTATAACCGAAAAAAGTTTGATAACCGTATTGTAATCACAAATAATATGTTCTAAGGCAGTACGTCTAGTAAAAATTGCATTTCTATGTACGTTGATTCATGAATGTATGAAGGAAGTCAAATTTCACAATAGAAGAAGGATGAATGACCAAGCAGAACTCATCCAAATCCTAACAAATTTCATCTATATTGAATCAAATAGAAACACAAAGCCAACACAAAAAGAAAGAGTTCATAAAATGTTGAATTCTATATACGTTAACTCAAAAAACTCTACAAACTTCGGTATAAGTCGGAAATTGATTTCTGAGAAAAATTGTAAACTAGATAAACTCATCTTTGACAGAAAAAGTTTAAAAATGTATTGTAATTATAATTAAAATGTTCTAAGGCAATACGTCTTCTAAAAGTTGCATTTCTATGTACGTTGATTCAAGAAAATATGAAGGAAGTCAAATTTCACAATAGAAGAAGGATGAAAGACCAAGAAGAACTAACCCAAATCCTAACAAATTTCAACTATCTTGAATCAAATAGAAAGACAAAGCCAACACAAAAAGAAAGTGTTCATAAAAATGTTGAATTTTATATACTTTAACTCAAAAAGTCTACACACTTCTTTATAAGTCGGAAGTTGATTTCTGAGACTAAATTGTAAACTAGATAAACTCATCTTTAAGAGAAAAAGTTTGAAAAATTTATTGAAACCGCAAATAATATGTTTTAAGGCATTACGTCTAGTAAAAATTGCATTTTTATGTACGTTGATTCAAGAAAATATGAAGGAAGTCAAATTTCACAATATAAGAAGGATGAAAGACCAGCCAGAACTAATCCAAATTCTAAAAAATTTCATCTATTTGAATCAAATTGAAAGACAAAGCCAATACAAACATAAAGAGTTCATAAAAATGTTTAATTTTTTATACGTTAACTCAAAAAAGTCTACACTCTTCGTTATAAGTCAGAAGTTGATTTCTGAGACTAAATTGTAAACTAGATAAACTCATCTTTAACAGAAAAATTTTAAAAAATGTATTGTAATCACAATTAATATGTTCTAAGGCTGTACGTATAGTAAAAATTGCATTTCTATGTACGTTGATTAAAAAATATATGAAGGAAGTCAAATTTCACTATAGAAGAAAGACGAAAGACCAAGCAGAACTAACACAAATCCTAACAAATTTCAACTATCTTGAATCAAATAGAAAGACAAAGCCAACAAAAAAAGAAAGTGTTCATAAAAATGTTGAATTTTATATACGTTAACTCAAAAATTCTACACACTTCGTTATAAGTCGGAAATTGATTTCTGAGACTAAATTGTAAACTAGATAAACTCATCTTTAAACGAAAAAGTTTGAAAAATGTATTGTAATTACAATTAATATGTTCTAAGGAAATACGTCTAGTAAAAATTGCATTTCTATGTACGTTGATTCAAGAAAATATGAAGGAAGTCAAATTTCACTATAGAAGAAAGGCGAAAGACCAAGCAGAACTAACCCAAATCCTAACAAATTTCAACTATCTTGAATCAAATAGAAAGACAAAGCCAACATAATAAGAAAGTGTTCATAAAAATGTTAGTTTTATATACGTTAACTCAAAAAGTCTACACACTTCGTTATAAGTCGGATATTGATTTCTAGGACTAAATTGTAAACTAGATAAACTCATCTTTAACAGAAAAAGTTTGAAAAATGTATTGTAATTACAAATAATATGTTCTAAGGCATTCCGTCTAGTAAAAATTGCATTTCTATGTACGTTGATTCAAGAAAATATGAAGGAAGTCAAATTTCACAATAGAAGAAGGATGAAATACCAAGAAGGACTAATCCAAATCCTAACAAATTTCATCTATCTTGAATCAATAGAAAGACAAAGCCTACACAAAAAGAAAGAGTTCATAAAAATGTAGAATTTTATATACTTTAACTCAAAAAAGTCTACACACTTCTTTATACGTCTGAAACTGATTTCTGTAACTTAAATGTAAACTAGATAAACTCATCTTTAAGAGAAAAAGTTAGAAAAATGTATTGTAATCGCAAATAATATGTTTTAAGGCATTACGTCTAGTAAAAATTGCTTTTCTATGTACGTTGATTCAAGAAAATATGAAGGAAGTCAAATTTCACAATATAAGAAGGATGAAAGACCAGCCAGAACTAATCCAAATTCTAACAAATTTCATCTATTTGAATCAAATTGAAAGACAAAGCCAATACAAAAATAAAGAGTTCATAAAAATGTTGAATTTTTTATACGTTAACTCAAAGAAGTCTACGCTCTTCGTTATACATTAGAAGTTGATTTCTTAGACTAAATTGTAAACTAGATAAACTCATTTTTAACATAAATTTTTTTAAAAATGTATTGTAATCACAATTAATATGTTCTAAGGCAGTACGTCTAGTAAAAATTGCATTTCTATGTACGTTGATTCATGAATATATGAAGGAAGTCAAATTTCACTATAGAAGAAAGACGAGAGACCAAGCAGAACTAACCCAAATCCTAACAAATTTCAACTATCTTGAATCAAATAGAAAGACAAAGCCAACACAAAAAGAAAGTGTTTATAAAAATGTTAAATTTTATATACATTAACTCAAAAAGTCTACACACTTCGTTATAAGTCGGAAATTGATTTCTGAGACTAAATTGTAAACTAGATAAACTCATCATTAAACGAAAAAGTTTGAAAAATGTATTGTAATTACAATTAATATGTTCTAAGGCAATACGTCTAGTAAAAATTGCATTTCTATATACGTTGATTTAAGAAAATATGAAGGAAGTCAAATTTCACTATAGAAGAAAGACGAAAGACCAAGCAGAACTAACCCAAATCCTAACAAATTTCAACTATCTTGAATCAAATAGAAAGACAAAGCCAACACAAAAAGAAAGTGTTCATAAAAATGTTGAATTTTAGATACGTGAACTCAAAAAGTCTACACACTTCGTTATAAGTCGGAAATTGATTTCTGAGACAAAATTATAAACTAGATAAACTCATCTTTAACAGAAAAAGTTTTAAAAATGTATTGTAATTACAATTAATATGTTCTAAGGCAATACGTCTAGTAAAAATTGCATTTGTATGTACGTTGATTCAAGAAAATATGAATGAAGTCAAATTTCACTATAGAAGAAAGACGAAAGACCAAGCAGAACTAACCCAAATCCTAACAAATTTCAACTATCTTGAATCAAATAGAAAGACAAAGCCAACACAAAAAGAAAGTGTTCATAAAAATGTTGAATTTTATATACTTTAACTCAAAAAGTCTACACACTTCTTTATAAGTCGGAAGTTGATTTCTGAGACTAAATTGTAAACTAGATAAACTCATCTTTAAGAGAAAAAGTTTGAAAAATTTATTGAAATCGCAAATAATATGTTTTAAGGCATTGCGTCTAGTAAAAATTGCATTTCTATGTACGTTGATTCAAGAAAATATGAAGGAAGTCAAATTTCACAATATAAGAAGGATGAAAGACCAGCCAGAACTAATCCAAATTCTAAAAAATTTCATCTATTTGAATCAAATTGAAAGACAAAGCCAATACAAACATAAAGAGTTCATAAAAATGTTTAATTTTTTATACGTTAACTCAAAAAAGTCTACACTCTTCGTTATAAGTCAGAAGTTGATTTCTGAGACTAAATTGTAAACTAGATAAACTCATCTTTAATAGAAAAATTTTGAAAAATGTATTGTAATCACAATTAATATGTTCTAAGGCTGTACGTATAGTAAAAATTGCATTTCTATGTACGTTGATTAAAAAATATATGAAGGAAGTCAAATTTCACTATAGAAGAAGGATGAAAGACCAGCCAGAACTAATCCAAATTCTAAAAAATTTCATCTATTTGAATCAAATTGAAAGACAACGCCAATACAAAAAGAAAGTGTTCATAAAAATTTTAATTTTATATACGTTAACTCAAAAAGTCTACACACTTGGTTATAAGTCGGAAATTGATTTCTGGGACTAAATTGTAAACTAGATAAACTCATCTTTAACTGAAAAAGTTTGAAAAATGTATTGTAATTACAAATAATATGTTCTAAGGCATTCCGTCTAGTAAAAAATTGCATTTCTATGTACGTTGATTTAAGAAAATATGAAGGAAGTCAAATTTCACAATAGAAGAAGGATGAAAGACCAAGAAGGACTAATCCAAATCCTAACAAATTTCATCTATCTTGGATCAAATAGAAACACAAAGCCTACACAAAAAGAAAGAGTTCATAAAAATGTTGAATTTTATATACTTTAACTCGAAAAAGTCTACACACTTCTTTATACGTCTGAAACTGATTTCTGTAACTTAAATGTAAACTAGATAAACTCATCTTTAAGAGAAAAAGTTTGAAAAATGTATTGTAATCGTAAATAATATGTTTTAAGGCATTACGTCTAGTAAAAATTGCATTTCTATGTACGTTGATTCCAGAAAATATGAAGGAAGTCAAATTTCACAATATAAAAGGATGAAAGACCAGCCAGAACTAATCCAAATTCTAACAAATTTCATCTATTTGAATCAAATTGAAAGACAAAGCCAATACAAACATAAAGAGTTCATAAAAATGTTGAATTTTTTATAAGTTAACTCATAAAAGTCTACACTCTTCGTTATAAGTCAGAAGTTGATTTCCGAGACTAAATTGTAAACTAGATAAACTCATCTTTATTAGAAAATTTTTGAAAAATGTATTGTAATCACAATTAATATGTTTTAAGGCAGTACATATAGTAAAAATTGCATTTCTATGTACATTGATTAAAAAATATATGAAGGAAGTCAAATTTCACTATAGAAGAAAGACGAAAGACCAAGCAGAACTAACCCAAATCCTAACAAATTTCAACTATCTTGAATCAAATAGAAAGACAAAGCCAATACAAAAAGAAAGTGTTCATAAAAATGTTGAATTTTATATACGTTAACTCAAAAATTCTACACACTTCGTTATAAGTCGGAAATTGATTTCTGAGACTAAATTGTAAACTAGATAAACTCATCTTTAACAGAAAAAAGTTTGAAAAATATATTGTAATCACAAATAATATGTTCTAAGGCTTTACGTCTAGTAAAAATTGCATTTCTATGTACGTTGATTCAAGAAAATATGAAGGAAGTCAAATTTCACAATATAAGAAGGATGAAATACCATCGAGAAGTAATCCAAATTCTAACAAATTTCATCTATTTGAATCAAATTGAAAGACAAAGCCAATACAAAAATAAAGAGTTCATAAAAATGTTAATTTTATATACGTTAACTCAAAAAGTCTACACACTTCGTTATAAGTCGGAAATTGATTTCTGGGACTAAATTGTAAACTAGATAAACTCATCATTAACTTAAAAAGTTTGAAAAATATATTGTAATTACAAATAATATGTTCTAAGGCATTCCATCTAGTAAAAAATTGCATTTCTATGTACGTTGATTCAAGAAAATATGAAGGAAGTCAAATTTCACAATAGAAGAAGGATGAAAGACCAAGAAGGACTAATCCAAATCCTAACAAATTTCATCTATCTTGGATCAAATAGAAACACAAAGCCTACACAAAAAGAAAGAGTTCATAAAAATGTTGAATTTTATATACTTTAACTCAAAAAAGTCTACACACTTCTTTATACGTCTGAAACTGATTTCTGTAACTTAAATGTAAACTAGATAAACTCATCTTTAAGAGAAAAAGTTTGAAAAATGTATTGTAATCGTAAATAATATGTTTTAAGGCATTACGTCTAGTAAAAATTGCATTTCCATGTACGTTGATTCAAGAAAATATGAAGGAAGTCAAATTTCACAATATAAAAGGATGAAAGACCAGCCAGAACTAATCCAAATTCTAACAAATTTCATCTATTTGAATCAAATTGAAAGACAAAGCCAATACAAACATAAAGAGTTCATAAAAATGTTGAATTTTTTATACGTTAACTCATAAAAGTCTACACTCTTCGTTATAAGTCAGAAGTTGATTTCCGAGACTAAATTGTAAACTAGATAAACTCATATTTATTAGAAAATTATTGAAGAATGTATTGTAATCACAATTAATATGTTCTAATGCAGTACGTATAGTAAAAATTGCATTTCTATGTACGTTGATTAAAAAATATATGAAGGAAGTCAAATTTCACTATAGAAGAAAGATGAAAGACCAAGAAGAACTAACCCAAATCCTAACAAATTTCAACTATCTTGAATCAAATAGAAAGACAAAGCCTACACAAAAAGAAAGTGTTTATAAAAATGTTGAATTTTATATACGTTAACTCAAAAATTCTACACACTTCGTTATAAGTCGGAAATTGATTTCTGAGACTAAATTGTAAACTAGATAAACTCATCTTTAAACGAAAAAGTTTGAAAAATGTATTGTAATTACAATTAATATGTTCTAAGGGAATACGTCTAGTAAAAATTGCATTTCTATGTACGTTGATTCAAGAAAATATGAAGGAAGTCAAATTTCACTATAGAAGAAAGACGAAAGACCAAGCAGAACTAACCCAAATCCTAACAAATTTCAACTATCTTGAATCAAATAGAAAGACAAAGCCAACATAAAAAGAAAGTGTTCATAAAAATGTTAGTTTTATATACGTTAACTCAAAAAGTCTACACACTTCGTTATAAGTCGGAAATTGATTTCTGGGACTAAATTGTAAACTAGATAAACTCATCTTTAACAGAAAAAGTTTGAAAAATGTATTGTAATTACAAATAATATGTTCTAAGGCATCCCGTCTAGTAAAAATTGCATTTCTATGTACGTTGATTCAAGAAAATATGAAGGAAGTCAAATTTCACAATAGAAGAAGGATGAAATACCAAGAAGGACTAATCCAAATCCTAATAAATTTCATCTATCTTGAATCAAATAGAAAGACAAAGCCTACACAAAAAGAAAGAGTTCATAAAAATGTTGAATTTTATATACTTTAACTCAAAAAAGTCTACACACTTCTTTATACGTCTGAAACTGATTTCTGTAACTTAAATGTAAACTAGATAAACTCATCTTTAAGAGAAAAAGTTTGAAAAATGTATTGTAATCGCAAATAATATGTTTTAAGGCATTACGTCTAGTAAAAATTGCTTTTCTATGTACGTTGATTCAAGAAAATATGAAGGAAGTCAAATTTCACAATATAAAAGGATGAAAGACCAGCCAGAACAAATCCAAATTCTAACAAATTTCATCTATTTGAATCAAATTGAAAGACAAAGCCAATACAAACATAAAGAGTTCATAAAAATGTTGAATTTTTTATACGTTAACTCATAAAAGTCTACACTCTTCGTTATAAGTCAGAAGTTGATTTCCGAGACTAAATTGTAAACTAGATAAACTCATCTATATTAGAAAATTTTTGAAAAATGTATTGTAATCACAATTAATATGTTTTAAGGCAGTACATATAGTAAAAATTGCATTTCTATGTACATTGATTAAAAAATATATGAAGGAAGTCAAATTTCACTATAGAAGAAAGACGAAAGAACAAGCAGAACTAACCAAAATCCTAACAAATTTCAACTATCTTGAATCAAATAGAAAGACAAAGCCAATACAAAAAGAAAGTGTTCATAAAAATGTTGAATTTTATATACGTTAACTCAAAAATTCTACACACTTCGTTATAAGTCGGAAATTGATTTCTGAGACTAAATTGTAAACTAGATAAACTCATCTTTAAACGAAAAAGTTTGAAAAATTTATTGTAATTACAATTAATATATTCTAAGGCAATACGTCTAGTAAAAATTGCATTTCTATGTACGTTGATTCAAGAAAATATGAAGGAAGTCAAATTTCACTATAGAAGAAACACGAAAGACCAAGCAGAACTAACCCAAATCCTAACAAATTTGAACTATCTTGAATCAATAGAAAGACAAAGCCAACACAAAAAGAAAGTGTTCATAAAAATGTTAATTTTATATACGTTAACTCAAAAAGTCTACACACTTCGTTATAAGTCGGAAATTGATTTCTGGGACTAAATTGTAAACTAGATAAACTCATCTTTAACTGAAAAAGTTTGAAAAATGTATTGTAATTACAAATAATATGTTCTAAGGCATTCCATCTAGTAAAAAATTACATTTCTATGTACGTTGATTCAAGAAAATATGAAGGAAGTCAAATTTCACAGTAGAAGAAGGATGAAAGACCAAGAATGACTAATCCAAATCCTAACAAATTTCATCTATCTTGGATCAAATAGAAACACAAAGCCTACACAAAAAGAAAGAGTTCATAAAAATGTTGAATTTTATATACTTTAACTCAAAAAAGTCTACACACTTCTTTATACGTCTGAAACTGATTTCTGTAACTTAAATGTAAACTAGATAAACTCATCTTTAAGAGAAAAAGTTTGAAAAATGTATTGTAATCGTAAATAATATGTT